>NW_010311052.1:0-17041 GCF_000700745.2 Antrostomus carolinensis
GGGGTGCCGGAGGGGACGGGGTCGCCGCCCCGGGGGTCGCTCTGTGGCCCCGCAGCCGCCGCGGCGGGGAATCAGCTCCGCGCTGCTGCCGCTTGCTGCTGCAGCGTGAGGGGGACTCGGCCGGGAGCTACCGCTCTCCCACCGCAAACCACAGCAAACACCCTCCTGGTGACCCCATGCTTTAAGGTTGCTGGTTTCCCTAAGGCACTGTCGGGAGTTGCACCTGGTTCTGGGCAGAGTCTGTCGCGACTTCTGACTCCCACTCCACTCCTCCCCCCGAGAGCCCATCGGTACTTTCTGCAGAGGGCCCCGGCACAGAAACACATCCCATTTACACTCCGAACCCTTCAAACTCAACACTTGCAAAAGCTGTTACACTTGGGCTTCACCAGTGGAAGTGTTACACTCGTGTTTCACCTTTGAACCCAAACTGAGATGGGATCCCAAGTCACCAAGTCGTTCTGTGTCTCTCTGAGGTTAGATGCGGGTTCCTCTGGGATCTTCACCTGTTTTTTTTCTACTCCATAGGTGCTCCAGCTGAAAGTGGCTGGGAAGAATTTTGCCCCTTGGAGGTTTTTTAAGAGCCCTTGGAAGTTTTGATAAGCAAATTCACTGGTCATGAGAAAATTTCTACTGGGGGATTTTATTTTCTGAATTCTGTCATCAGTTTAAGTTCTGTCTTAAGGGGAAAATATCTCTCAAATATTTTTTTAGGTTAAAAATAAACAAACAGTATTCTTATTGTAGTTTTGTAGCTGATGCCCAGCCACGTCTGGGTTGTTTTTGCATCCAAACAACTACCTAGCAGAGCAAACTGGAGGACAGGCATCAGGTCTGGTTCCTGCTGGCAACAAGTTAGTTTGGAGGGATTGAGATGCTCCGTTTTAATTCTGCTACCTTAGCTGCTGCTACAAAGTTGATTAAGAAATAATGCCTTCTGGACTTGAAGATTGGTTTTGACTAGACAACAAATCTTAAAAGGTAAATCTTTTGTCATCTTATTCCCACAGGGCGAAACTGGTTAAACATCTGAGTGGGAAACTAAGATTCCTCTCCTCAAACTGGGTTCTCTGGGGCCATCTTCTTTGAAGCGGTGCAAACAGTCGTGGGGAGGGAATAACGCCTGGGATGCACAAGCGTAGGAGCTAAAATCATGCCTAGCCCTTACATAAGCTTGTAAATTCATATTCAAATAGGTGCAGTATGCAAAGTTTACATACAGTGTGATCCTCTGTGAACATCTGTATTCAGTCACGTAGATGATGCCACTGAGGAGTATTTCAAAGGGTGCACACAGAACTGCCTGATTACATTTTGCCAAGAGCACCAGGCTGCATGACCGTATATGGACACTGGTTTCATTTTTACTAAATCGCCTGTTATAAAGAAACACGAGCATTGGTGCAATGACCTTTCACAAAAAAACTCTGCCAATGGATGTGGCAATGAAGAATACATAAATGCCTCATACCTCAAGCAGGAAACGATTTCTATAGTATATTTCACAGAAATCAACTCTGCAAACTCCTCCTCGTTTAAAGGTTTTAACCCCTGGTATCAAAAATATCATGCACCCCCAGGAAAGAGTTATGTGCTCAGTTAACCTCATTTTGATCAGAAGATGAGTCGCTGCTGCTCAGCATAAAGCAGTCTGCCATTCAACTTGTGAGAAAGGTCAACCGAACAATTTATATTCAAAGACCGTTGGTGCTGTGACGTTTTCCATAATGTACTCCAGAAAAACAAAGGCTGCTCTGAGATCTGACAGTCCTGAGGTAACAGAAAGACCTGGTAATATTTGTGAACAACTGATCATGTTTAGCTCAGAAACAAATCCACAAAATCAAATCTAGAATAAGTTTTAGATTATTGCCACTGTTATTATTATTATACATATTCTTCACTCTGTTGTGGTAACAGGCAGACCCCACTCAAGATTAGTATCTCATAACACTGGATGTTATGTCAATACAGGACAAGACAAAACACCATCAGTAAGAAATACAGTCTTTCTCAGTTCTTCCCCAACACACATTATATCAGCTCTAAATAATGCTCTGTTAATGCTTAACTCCTATGAATTCCAAGGGATACTGATGCAGGATGCTCCTTTCATCTCCGCGTGCATCTGCTTTAGGGTTGCTTTGTGCCAGCAGTGCTTACATGAAGGTAAGAATCTGTATTTATTGGATTTATAGCTAACCTTGATTCTTTAATATGATTTTTTCCCTAAATTGGTCAACAAAGTGTTAACAATGCACTGATTCAAATTAGCATCTACTGCAGCAATAATGCATGCCATATTTATCTTTTCGCTCTTGAATCTGATATAAAAAATAGTCATGCAAGTTTATAGTATTTTGTTCTAAAACAGACAAAAATAGGACAATTAAATGTATTCACCATGTATTAATTCAATTTCCCCTTTACCCATTAGTCCTGACTGAGCTTCAATAGCAAATTACTTAATAAAATAAGCAACTGGCAAATAATTGCAATGCACAAACCTACTGATTAGTCTTCTCATTAGTTGAGTCTATTTTGGTAAAGTGGGTTGACTGATTGAGAGCATGAATCAGTTCTGCCATACAAATTCCAGTCATAGTAGAGTATCTATACAGTCACACATGCCTCTGAGCTAAGTATTTTCTTTCTTACAGCTTTATAATCCTCAGTGACTACAGAGGAAGAGAAAAGAATGTATTCCTTTGAATTCAGTGGGACTGTCTATGCATGAGTAAGAATCTCAGGACTAGGATTAAAGTAGATTAAACATTACCAAATAATTACACAGCAAGCAAAACCAAATTACATTATATTTTAAAATCAGTAAGAATGAATATCTTTAGACTAATTATAAGATTAAATATTTATTTTTATTTTATTTTTGCAATTATATTATACAGTCAATATATTGTAGTACATAGTACTACATTTAAGTACAGAGTACATGGTACCCATTTAAGTACAGAGTCAGACCATTAAGGTCTGATTCTGTGAACAGTTACACCATCAGCAACAGGCAATTTACATTTGGTTTTAATCTGAATAAGGTTATTAATCTGCCTATAACCATTATAACATGATAATTTTTAGAACTGCTGGAGCCCTCAGCATCTCTGGCTGTCCATCAAGTGCTCCCTCAATTGAGACAGTAACTATGTAAAGTGCTTCTAATCCCAAAAGTGAGAGTCAGGTCCCTGGAGTAGCTGCCTTCTGGCAGTATGCAGAATCCAGTAGTTTGGTCTGTCCCAGCTTTTGCAAAGCCTTAGTTATGAACCTTTCTTTTTTACACATCAAAAATAATATATGGTTGTATTTCACACTTAAATACTTCTAGATTTCTTCCTATCCTCAACACAATTGCTTTTTGTAATATCACAAAATACAAGGCGTGAATTCCTGCCAAGCAATTACACAATCCTGCTGTTATTTTTAATCCTAAAATGTAAATAAAAGTATTATGCATGCCTAGATAATGTTAGATACAGCTACCAAAATGGAAGTAGGAAATAAGAAAGGGAAACAAGTCCTAGCAAAACCATGACACACACATTGCCAACATGTGAATAAATGATCAGTCTTCACTGGTAAATATGAATAAGACACTTTTGTAAATTTTTAAATTAGATACCTGAAGAATCTTAGATGAAGTATTCTGACAAGAATTAGCTGCACATTAATGAGATCTAGAAATGGATTGCCAACTGAATGTTAAGGCCTCCCAAGAACCTTTTGCTTTCACCGTTAATCCAAAGCCTACGTTGCAATCTCTTTTCTAGTGGAGCACATCTACATAGCCTTAAGCTCCTTACTTGCACAATTTTAATACACACTGATGCAATGGGGCATATATTGTGGCACTTATGCAGGCAAATACAATTAAAGTGAATAGAAAGCAATCTTAAATTCAGAGTAACAAGATACATAAATATATATGAACTAGAACAATGCAACAGGAATAAGATTTATTTACTTTTTCTTGCTGTCTGGGTCATTCCTATTTTAGAAATAGCACGGGGTGTTACTGCAGTGATACCATGCTGTCCACTGTGGCACTCAAAGTGCTCTGGGGACATTAGCTCAAGTCACATTTGTGAGGCAGAAGCTAAGGTAGGAGATAGAAAAAGGCAAACTCCTGTGGCTCCAAGAAAGGTGAAGAGAGGTGAGTGCGTACTGCCTTCTGATGCAAAAACGGGAACAGAGGGGATTTTTTTGCCTTTATTAAAAGAGGAAAAAAGCAGTGGTTTTAAACCTCTTTTCCTCCTGCTTTCACTCTTTCTTTGTCTCACAGATGGAAAAAGTGGAGCAGAAAATTGCTATGCCCAAAGCCACGCAGTGGCAATAATTGAACTAGCAGACAGCATTGGTTTAAATAGAAAATGTGCAATACATTCAACTGTTCAGGCTATTCTAACTGCTGTTTCTCTCTCTTGTCCACATATAGCATTTACTTTTCAACTGTAGTTGCACAACACTTCTGGTAGCACAGTCTTGTAGGGATTCCCAAATTTTGAGTTCCTTTCAAGGAACTTCAAGAAAATAAGAAGGAAGAGGAGATACCAAATTCACTAAATTCTTAAGAGAAAATCTCAAATTTTTGGTGCTTTTTTCCTGAGAAAGAGATTAAGGACGCAGCTCTGATTTCTGTTCTCATCCAGCAACTGTGACCCTGGTTTCTAATGTAAAGCAGCTGGTAGATGTCACAGAGAGTCCAGCCTTGCTGTGCAATACACTAAACATAGTGATAGTCATTGTTTTGCTCAAACTACAGTCTTAAGTAGTGATACACTGAAAAAAACTCAGTAACCATTTATTAGATGAGAACTGAGACTCAAAGAAGTTAACAAATTAAGCCAGTCACATGGGGCTTTGGTGGCAGCCCTAGGTAATGCCTCTGATTTCTGGAGACCACTCTAGCCCTCTGGCATGGTACTGCTCCAGCTTCCAAAGAGAGACATGAAGCGTTCGAAAGAGACCATATAGCAAAGAGGAGAATGCTAGAGACTGAAAACAGAAGATAATGGAAGCTTAAAAGATTCATACCTCCTTCTCCAAAGCTGGTTTTATACCAAAGGTAAGATTGAGGTTCACCAGATCATGCTTTTAAATCCAAGTAGATACCTCAGACTGATGGAACAGAGTTTGTTCTCAAGGAGGGGCTAAAAAGCAGTGGTTGCATTGAGTCACAATACAGAAAGAAACTTTCATGCAGCTTTTGTGGTAAACGAGATCAGGCATCACAGCTGCATGAAAGGACCCAGTGAAAACCACCACAAAGGCTGGCTGATATCCAGCAGCCCATCAAGTGGGTGCCATTTCAACATGGGGAAGCAATGGTCTGCAGGAGCCGTTATGTGCAAAATCTCATTATGGGCAAAACGAAACTCACCCTACCTGTGAAGTCACACAGAATTTATTATTAGTAAAACTGCAACTTTAGCAGTCCAGTCAAAGAATTATTATTAGTCCAGCTCTAATTATTGCAGAAAAAGAAAGAAAAAGAAATGTAGAGAAAGTCTCGATAATAATAGTATAGTTAAAATAGTTATGCATGCAGTACCTACCCCTTCTCCTGGTGTCATGCTTACCCTTTCACCGCCCTCTGACTGGCTCCTAAGACTGGTGGCTTTCATCTGGTGCAGGAGAGAGAACGGTGGATCATCAGCATCAAGGGTCTTGTGCCAGCAGGAGTATGATGTTGGTGTTTATGGTTCCTTCTTTCTCTCCTTTTTTCCTCTTTTGGAAATAGCTCTCACCTGGAGCTATTTTAACTTGTTTTCTAATAACGTTTTCTTCACTGGTCTGCAACTATATATTTAGTATTTTATTTAGGTATTTGTTCTTTCTTCTCTTTTTTACCCCTAAACCTAGTTTTGTCCAGCTCCAGGTCTGTGTGTCTTCAACTGACCATGGGCAAGTTGTTATTAGCCTTAGGGTCTCTAGTGCCAGCCTGTGCCCCACCTCTTATCATCTCATGCCTCTACTCCTCCACACTGCAGCTGCTGTCTTCACTTCTCAAGGTTGCTGCCATTCTAACAGGCCTTCATTTCTGGTCAGGGAAGGTTCAGACAAAGCACATGTGCTAAGCCTCCATCCTGAGGTCTTGTAAACTTGGGACAAAGCCTGTGGACTGTTACTAGCAATACAGTTGCAGTATTGTCACTAGCATTACTGGGCTACACGCTGCTTATTACCCTGCAATGCTGGATTAATATGTGTATGTTGCACACTGTATGCAGCAGCAGAGGTAAATATTTCCACAAAGGGCATGGGAAGGAAGCGGGAATACTGCTGACTAGAAAACAAGCTATTGCACCTGAACTCCTTAGTTTTATGAGCACAGTTCATAGTTCACACACACTCAGCTTAGATACACTGGGTGTGTACGCTGCAAACAAGGCTGCAAAACCCCAATATAACCATTACTGTGGGGCAGTTGAATCGGAGGCCACACTGGAACAGCATAATGATGACTCCTGATTTTATAGTTTATTCTAAGGAAGTGGGGAATATTAAGCATCTTCAAGTAGATATCCTCTAAGTATAGAACAGGATAACTATTTGAGCTTTTGTCTAGTCATAGAATAGAAGCTATTTAAAGCAGCGTCAGGTCATCTGTTTAAAGCATATATTTAATGGCAGAACGGAATAAGCATTTGGCTTTGAAAAAATAATTTTAATCAATTTTTCACCAGTATGGTCCATCATGTTATTCAGAAATTACTTCTTTCAGTAAATGGTTTGTGAATCAATAGTATATATAAATAAAGCAGTACAAAGGGCACAGCATTCAACAGCTGCCAATTGTTGGAGCAGAAGACAGCAGAAATCAGAATCCCAAGCCAGATACACAAGTAAAACAGAAATGGGCAGATGATACACAAAGATGCCACCTTTTTGCAAAAACTCCAGAGTTCTGTCTTGTCCCAAGAACCACTCAAATATAGAGAAGTTTATACGTGTTTTATGTGAGAGATCAGTACGAGATTGAGTTTGGTCTGTAGTCTGTTTTTCAGTAAACATTTTCAAGCTCATCCCTCTTAGAACTTGCAGACTTCTTGAAGTATAGAGAATGAATTGTCAGGCTGCCAGAGATCTTTCTGGAGCCAGGAAAAAAAATAATTAAAAACTGCAGACTTTGTGTTATACCTCAAAGGATCAGTTCTTGAGATATACTGAATACTTGCATTCCTGTAAGGTCAAAGTGATATTGCTCAGCACTTTTTAGGATTTGGCCTCCAACAGAAAAAGGAATATAAGTTTTTTTCAAGCATACAGATGATAATGAATTTGTATTAGTTACTCATATCAGGACAATCTTATTTAAATGTTGCTAGTAAGAACTTAGAACATGATTCATATTGTGTCTATCATAACTGTTAATTATTAATGAACAAATATGTCACTTGGGACCTAGCTAATATTTCCAGGCCATTTCTGTGAATAGTTGTTTTCAACTGTGAGAGTGCCAATTGTCAGGAATTCAACATCCTTAGGTATTTCATAATTATTAACCATACATTATGTTAATCTGAAAAATCTCACTGCTCTCTTACCAAAAGAGAGCATCTGTTCAAAAAATGTGATTCTCATAGCATCGTTTGAGCCTGCAGATTACATGTTCAGTTATGTTTTTTAAAAAATAAAGATAAGGACAGAATATTTGTAACTACTGACCCACAATTTAAGATTGCACAAGCTGGCATGCTGGCTAACTGTGAGGTTTTACATCTTTTTCAGAAGAATTTACTATTTAAATAGGAATTCTGGATAATTACTGCAAACCATGTAATTGTCTAATTTCACTTGGAACTCTTCTACATTACTGACTTCAAAAACCATGATGCTGCAGTAAAAGAGAAACTTGACTCACAGGATGAATACACTTAAATCAGTTTTTAATTTGCCACATTTTAATGTAGCTGTTCTGTTCTTACTGCCTTACACGACAGAGTTTCTCTGACAGACAGAATGGTATCTTCTTAACACCATCTGTTAATAATGTTTATTACAGTACTGCATAGGGGGTCAGCTGGGAATGGGCCCCGAATGTGCCAACACTGTATATAAAAGAAATATAAGCTAGTCTCTGCCTGATGGATTCAGTAGATAAAAAGCTGGAAGGAAGTAATAGGGGCAGAGGGAACGACGAGATGGCAGCATACATCGTACCATTTTTAGTTTTCATTTGAATATTTCAGTCCCTTTTCCTGAGGCTCTGTTATGAAAGAATTGAGTAGACAACAAGACCAAGGTAACAAGGACGCAGACCAAGCTATAGCAAGCAGCCCCTCAAAACCCATCAGAGCAGATTCAGAGTGCAAACTTCAAGAAAGCAATTTAGTGGTACTGCCTTGACTTCAGTTTCTAGATGTGCCATGCTTTTTCTTCCCTATATAGCCCATGTTCAGCCCTAGTACTACCTTAAGTGTCCCACCCCTACATACTCTGGATGAAGGGAATTGGACTTTCTTATTTAGCATCTAGTCTCCAAGAGGCTAAAAATTCAGTGAATTTGTGCTTTCAATATATTTGTTAGCTAGAAGGCATTGCTATTTTATAGATGGAAAACAGAAAGACAAAAATTGTCTGACTCAGGAAGTATGGGAACAAGTACATCTAGAGCATTCTTTTTTTTTTAATCTATAAACTTCAATTCCTTGCGAGTACTTTACAATAGCTAATACATGTAATACTTTTGTCATTATTTTGTAGTAAGAAACATATGCATTACCCCATTTTTGTTAATAAAGTCTTACAAATTATACATCTTCATTGGATGAATCTTAACAATTATTTTGAGCACACTTCAGATGAATATGGACATAAAACACATACTCTTTATTGCAAAGCAGTCTCAGACAGCCTTCTATTTAATGGGATTGGCAACACCAGAACAGATGAACAGAAGTCTTCCTTATCCTGTACCTCGCTAGACACTTAAGTCCATTAATGCTTAGAAATTTAAAAAAAAGGGATGACAGTTGCAAGCCACTACTGTATCTGGGATATAACTGATTTTTTTCAAAATTCAATCAGATGAGTGTAAGGTCCATTTGTGTCCAGTTTTAACACCTGCCTGTTTCCGTATGTGCCGTGCTTGACGAGAACACCTGCTTCCACGCATCTGGCATTGGCAGCCAGTTCTTTTTCACACAAAGTCACAAACTGAGAATAAAGTTCCAGCCCTTTTTCTTTTTCAATATTTGCATGGTATTGCATCTTCCTTCCCTTCAGTTTACCACCTAGGGTAGCTTGTGGTATGATTAGCACATCTCCTGGTAAATCAAGAACAGAAACGTACTCACCACTTTCATTTTCACTTAATTTAACACTCAAGAGCATATTGACTGCAAATAAAAATAAAATAAGAGTTAATGTAACTAAAGTAAATTAAACAGGACCTAATATAACATCATAAAGAAGATTCAACAAATACTGCGATGTGTGGCAAACTACTCAAGTGAAAGAAACTGCTTATTAATAAAATGAAACATGGACAGTCAATAAATACTATTAACCAACTAAGATGTCTGAGTATTGTGAAGGCTGTGAAGGATATCTATATTAATATAGTATGTCTAAGGAGGTTTTTCTGGGGGAAGTGGCTGGCTGGCTGGCTGAAATCCTAAAGTTCATTCTAGTTAGACACTCCCAAAGGAACCTAGTAAGCAATTAGTGACCCTAACTTAATTGCCTGATACTCCAATAGGCAACATGTGCACAACAGTACACACTGTAGGAGGTAACACCACCTTCAGTGCACTTTGGAGAAGTTTCTGCCCTGACTGGCTTTTCATTCTGGTTGCAGTAGTTTGCAGCAGGACCCAGCACGGATCTGTGCGGAGGCCACAGCTCATCAGTTTGGCCTCAAGTGGAGTGAGTGCCCTTCAGCACTCCACTTCAAGGCACGCAGGTGCCAGCTTCTATTTTGAGAGAAGAAATGGGCAGGAAGGTCAGAGATGCAATTTGGTCCATAAACCAGAATATATAAACTTGCAAATAAAACTGATGCATTTACTAGCATTATATTTTCCAGTTTCTATAGCCAATCAAATCATTCCCCCCAAACTTCCTCTGGCTCTGTAAAAGCTGTGAGGATACTAGTGATGCCTCCAAACCTGTAAAAGTTTAATGTTGTTCAAAGGCAAAAGAGCTGAGCTGTGATTCAGGAACCAAAACCACTTGTTTAAACAGTTTCAAAATAAATTTAGGAAAAAATATTCTGTAAGACAGACACATGAGGAGGGCTGTCATAGATTAACCTCCTAATAGAAAACAGAACTTTCTTTTTCTGGACTGTTTCAGCTGCCATGCAGCTGAAAAAAACATTATTCTCAAGTAACACTCAAGAAAGTCTTACAAGCACAAAATCAATTTTCATATCATAGCTTTAAATATACCCAAAGATTTCAACTTAATTTAGCATCGCAGAAAGACTGTGCCCTCCTAGACCAAGAGAGAACCTCCTGGGAGCTGCTCTCAGCATTCTCAATAGCACCTGTGCTTGCACACTGCCAAGTCTTTCTGCTGGTCCCAGCAAGCAGCCTCAAATAGACTATTGTTACACCACCTTTTGCAAAACCACTAATATCAGCCGGCCACAGAAAAGAAAAGGAGCACTTCTGTATGGAATACGTGACATTGCAGAATTTCCCACATGATCCACTGCTACTGATGGAGGAGAGGAGGGAGAGGACATTAAATAAAAAAGGAAAACAAAAACAAAAGCTCAAGCCAAAACAACAGCGGGTGAAGACAGAAATCACTACCATTTGACCTTATCCACAGCATCTTCTCCGCTTTGATATAAATGTTAAAGTGCACGTGGAGAAGAGCAAAACAACTGCAGATACTGCTGTTATCACTTCTAACCAGAAAACTGCACTTGAAATGCTAACAGCGTACACAGGATCGCTGGAATAAGATGGGAAGGACACTGCTTAGTTATCCAGCCAACTCCCTCTACTGGCTATCATTTTAAATATCCTGCACGAACAGCAAGATCAGTGTTGAAATACTTCTCAAATCAAGCCATGAATTATTTGAAACAGTTTTCCTTAAATTCAGTTCTGTCCTAGACTGAACCTGTTGCCTGATACATGGAATATGGCAAACAGCAGCTGCAGCACTTTCCCTGTTTGCTAGAATGTTATAAGAACGGGAATTGGTTTTCTAACAGGTTGATCACGAGCAGACGGAGAGTGAGAGGTGTGGACCTGTCAAAAGAAACAAGACTGCCAAGCTGTTCTTTCAGCCAGGTGACTGATTTGGAAGGATGCTATCTGATGGCTTTTTGACTTCTTGTCCAAATGGCCGCTGCCTTCTCTGCCTTTACTGCTGTTCTTTTTCAAACAATACAAGAATTTATAAGGATTATATCATACCAATTTTTGGAACAAGATCCTCATCAGCACCTTTGAAGAAGCATATGTAGATAACAAGCCCTCTCTGGATCTACGGAAGATTACAGAAAACTATGTCAATGTTTCTCATTGTCCACCATGCACGCTCATCATCAAAACAAGTATAAAAAAATGACAAAACTACACAACAAAAATACCTCTGAGAGTAGTTTTAATTATTTAACATAGCTTCAGACATCAAGTTTACACACCACACTGTGGAAGCTTATGAGATATACGCTGATTATCTGCACAATGCTTCTACATACAATTGAACCATTTTATTAGCTCCACATGAAGCCAAATTTATTTGGAATGTACCATGTACAGTATTAACATAGACAAGGTGACAAAATTAATTAGTGTACTTAAAGCCACTGTAGGAAATTTAAGCTTTTATCCCATCAAACATACAGATAAAATAATTTTCAGTGTGAATTATGAGTTTATTTACAATTATGAAACATGACAAACACCACAGGACTTGTCAGTGAACTGAATTATATTTTGATGTTAAAAGTAATCTAGAACAAGATAATCCTGAAAAAACAGAATCTGAAAGATTTAAATATGATGACCAATTTAAATGTTGACCAACATCTATGAAGTTGTTCAGAATACTATAAAGTTGTTCAAAATATTATTTGTCAGTTTGGGTGAAATCTTTTTAGTGAAATGGGACCTTTCCCCTGATGTGTAGAGAGGATGTAAAGGATATACCACTTCTTTAGGATTCAGAGAGACTACTTGTAAGAACTTCCTATTCGAGGGCAGAATTAGGTCTGTACTGAGGAGAAAGCACACGGCAATTCTTGTGTAGCTTCTCTGCTGTCTTTGTTAGTTCACAGGAATGTGTGTGCAACAGCCAGCGCTTTGTTAAGACAAACTGACAGGCTCTGCAGCCAACAGCAATTCTGTCTCATGCACAAGTACACTGGAATTGTTTAACTTCTTCAGGAAGAAAATGAAAGGCAATATCCACAGGCATAGAGTATAAAAAAAATCTTACCTCTGCTTTGTCAAGAGTAAATAACCTTACATTTTTGTTAGAAGAAAAATAAATGTCAGCTTATGAAATGCCACTGAAGAGATGCTAACTAGATTGCAGCAGGAAGGAGTCATTAAATATCGACGTTATCACAGCAAAACGATAAGAAAGGTAAATAGTTTCTTAAAAATAGATTTTTTTCCGCCCCCATCTCTCTCTTTTCTTTAAAAGATAAAGGTTTCTGGTGAAGAAAACTTAGCTGTACATATGAGGCTTTATCCCTTTGTTATTGTAGAGATTAAACAAAATGCTCAAGGCAATGACTGAGAAAAGCAGTGCGTTCTCAACTATTTTTGTAGTGACTAACTTCTGCAAAAAGAGAATGCCAAAATGTCACATGCTGGGATCTTTAAAAGCTTTAAATGGCTCCTTTCAAAACTCATTTTTGACCATTGCAGAATATTACAAAGGTTCCCAAATGACCGCCATATTTCATAAACACTGCAAGAAATTTGATGGCCTAAACCTCAAATGACACTTCAAACCATCTGTTTGAACAAGGGAGAGAAAAAAAGGGTGCCGAAAGTTAGATACCCTTACATGTTTAGCTAAATATTCATTCCAGAAACAGACCAGCATCAGGATATTAAAAGAGAATAACAATGCACACCTACCCACTAATGTTTCTGATAAAATAGGCCAAACATATTTACACTGTACACATCTGACCACTGAATTAGAAATAAGTGACTCCGCTATATAGCTCACATCACAGAAGATCATGCTAATTCTGGAACTTGTGACAGTATTTTTTGCCGTCTCATATACAGAAGTAACAATATTTTGCAAGCAGCTTGTTAAAAAAGATTAAAAGGTAAATAAAGTGACATCTGCAAGTCCTAAGGCCAGAGAGCTAAAAGCATTCATTATTTTTCCAGCCTCTCTCATGATTTGATGCCTATTTTGAATATTCTTTTTATCACAGGATGAGACATACACACTGAGAGAAATTAGAGGGACAGGAGGATAAATGAAAAAAAAAAATTCAGAGACAAGTTAAAGCTGTTAGAGAATGCTTCTATTTATATTGCATGTTTATGATTTTCTAGAACACTTTTCAGCCACGTTATAGTTGAGAACTATTCTACTATTCGTAAGTTGAAACTTACTGTTTGAACTATGGCTGGTAACTCTGTCTAAACACTATTTTCAACACGTGCAACCATGTTTCAACCTCGTTATGTCTTACTTTTTGTTCTTCAATTTTCTTAATTGAATAGAAGATATAAAATTGAATGCCACTTCAAGAGCTAATCCAATAATAATGCACATGATCTTACATCAGTGTTTCAGATCTCCTCAGAGTTGTGCTTGTTGCCAGTGTAAGGAAGGGAAACGTGTAAACCCTCTGAAGTAAAGCAAAAACACTGCCATGGCTGAAGGTTCTCTCTAACCCACCAAAGTCTAGTTGACTGCTCTTCAGAGCTATATTTAACACAGGAAAAGTCAGGCAAAATAACACAAATAAGAAGGTTACAAATTCAGCATGCTGATGTGCAAACAGCCACTGCAAGGAACTTACATAGGGACAGGCAGGCAGTCGGGCAGGGAAATTGTGCTCTGTGTGGATTTGCTGTTATCAGTAAAATGCCTACATAAATAAACCAGCAAAGCATGTTACTTTGCAACACTGGCATTTATTATACAACTGTCCTAAGTAATCATCAGGCCAGGCAACCTGCATCGTGAAGGGCTGAAGTACCCAGCCCCTAAGGCCACACAGCCAGCCTTAGCAATGCTGCCTCCAAATACTCCTTTTTAGCTCTTTTGCAGGAAAAACAAATAACTAAATCCTCCCTCACCCTCTTGACTAAACAGATTAATCTGAATTTTGCAGGATTTCATTAGCAAAATCCAAATATATTCTGCAAAATGTTATCTCAACTCTACCTTTTTTTTTGGGAAAATGTAATGCAACTGATAATGAAAATGAAACACTTTGTGATCCTTAGGAAGCCAGTTTGTGAAACTAATTTATATAAATTACTCTCTGACATTTCCATTTCAAGTTCAGATTTGCTACCCTGTGAGAAAATGTCTTCCTATTTCATACACTGAGCTGCAGCAAAGAGAGATTACGTTATTTACCACAGGTCACAGAACAAGTCTGTGCCTGGTACTTTGCACCTCTTTTTGCTGTCTTAACCAGAAGACAAATCCAAGGGAAATAAGATAAGGGAGAGACAGTATTCATGGCATAAAGCGTAAGCACTTATACCTTTTAGCTGAATATTCATTTTTATGTTTCTTTTCTCCCATACTTCTAAGATACACCAAATCTCACCTTATTTCTCCCTTGTATTTAAAAGGAAAAGTCATTTATTTCTCTTTAGTATTTTGCTGCATACATAAACCCATTATGGAGGCTATCTAACTGACATTTCTCCATAAACAAGACATCCCATCCCCAGTAATCCTCAACAGGCCAGAAAAAAATCAACCATGAATACACAATGAAGAGCAGTGATTCATGTATAGACAAAAAGCAGACTCCTAGCCTCTTCCAGATAAAGAACATCTGCTCTGAAGTTCCTAAAGTACCTACAGAGGTCTTGCAAAGCTCAGAAGCTATTCAAAGGCACCTACATAATGTGCTATTTATAGTAGAAATTTCTCAAGGTGAGGACCTACTTTTAAGTTGTTACAGATCATCAGGAACTCACTGGTTTAGGTAAATAATAGCTTGTGAGGTCTATGTTTTTTATTTTTGCATTGACACATATTTATAGGAAGCAACATTACCCTACTAGAAAACATCAGCAGCTTCCTTCCAACGACCTCTAAAGGAGTCATACTAAGGAAACTATGAACTTCCCACAGGTTTTTGCTGCACAGTGACTAGTTCTTGTCACAACAGATTTCTCCTAAAAAGACGCAGGTATCTAGGAAAGATTCCTATGACACATATTAGTAAGGTTCATGTCTGAAAAATATCTGCTGCTGAAACTGCCCAAATCTCTTGAAGAGTCCTTTAGTGCAATCTATTACTTTCCCAGTGATTTTGGTTAAGCCATTTAAAACTTCAAATAAGGAATATAAACAGCGTATCTTCCTTGTAACAGAGCTAGTCATGATAAACCATAACGTGTCTCTTTTTGGATAGTTTAAAAGACAGACAGCAAAATGACATTTCAGCTTTTATTTACTAGATCTACAATTACTTCTGAGAGTAGCAAGCTAGAAATAGGATACTTCTCCTAAAGTTAATTTATGCTGTGAGGAACAACTTTCACTAAAATTAACCTTACACTGAGAGGCTAATAATGCAATACACACAGATGCACTTCAGCCAAACACAGTATCAGTGAGATGACACATATTTCCTTTGAGCAAAACCTTCTGGTTTCCCAGACCACACTGCAGAAACGAGGTCCTATGGATCCACCTGCCTCTTCCAAACATGGAGAGAAATGTTTTCAGAACAATGTGAAAGTCAAACAGTGGAAACACTTAGGGACAGACTTTTTTTATTTTAAACTCTCTTCAGATTTGCTGAATGAATTCAAAAGCCCTTTAAACACGCTAGAAATTTTCCTTTTAAAAAGTTATGTGAGTGACTATATTTAACCCCTTCTGTTGTAGTAGTCTTTAAGAAGGACAAAAGACAAAACCAAAAAAACCCAAGGGCTAAATAGATGACACCTGCACTGATGAGTTATTCTAGAGTAGCTAACCCATGTGACAACTACAGAGCATCCCCAAGGGCAGTCTTCATGCTTTGGTAAACAGCCCTGGGCTGTATACACAGCACACAGACCAGAGAGTCTGCAGATCTACCTACCTCTCCTGACAGAAGTCTATGGAAAGAAAAGGGGGAAATGACAATGTTTCCTTTGAGCTGTGTGGTGGTCTATATCCTAAACTTCACTTTTGGTTAGTGGTCTGCAAAAAAAAACGAATCAGAACTACTGCTGTCATAGTCCCGTTGCTCTACCTGGCTTTTCTTCAAGTGTATGCTATCACACCATTAACAAAGTACACAGCTGAGCCCATCAGCCAAGTCTGTAGTGCCTCTGTGAAAGTGTATTTAAGAAAGGGCAGATGATACCAAAGAGGGAATTACAAGGGAAGGAGGTGTTCTGTGGTGGAGCAGCCATGTGCCTGGAGGGCCTGCAGCCTGTGGAGGACCCACGCTAGGGCACAGGGATGGAATGAGAAGGAGCAGCAGCGAGAAACTGCTCTGCACTGACCCCAACCTCCTGCACCGCCCTGCTGAAGGGACTGGCTGTGGCCTCGGCTGCTAACAGGGGCGCAAGGAGGCGGCTCTGGGGCAGAAACTAGGAAGGGGGTAGGAGAGGTGTCTGAAGGGAAGCTCAGCCTGGAAAGGGAGGAGGGCTGTCTTCCTCAAACGTCTAAACATTTCTTGGTTTGTTTTGTTGTTTTTTTTTTTCAATATACAAATCACTAATGAAATATTTATGTTAACTCCCAATAAATTAAGTTCCCCAAGTCAAGTCTGTTTTGCTGTGGTGGAAACGGGTAAGTGAACTCCCTGACTTCACCCTGACCCACTTGTTTCCTTACGCCTTCTCTTCCTCCTTCCCGCTCCCGGCCGGGGCAGAGGAGGGACCGGCCGGGGCCAGCC
>NW_010311053.1:0-7722 GCF_000700745.2 Antrostomus carolinensis
GGGTAGGGCTGCAGCCCGCCGGTCTCCAGCGGGTTTGTGAGGAGGCTTTGCCCGCACCCCGGCCTCGCCGGCCTGGGCCAGGCCCCCGCGGGGCGCCCGCCTCCGCTTGTGCAGGGAGCGGCCGCCTGACAGGTCCGGGCCGGGGAGTTTCTGCAGGGCAGAGGCTGGAAGCAAGTCCAGGAGATGAGGGGGCAGACGGGGACTGGCAGAGGTCCTGGAAATCTTCGTGTCGTGGATCAGTGTCCTTGAGCAGTGCGTTTTGCAATGGGAGTAGTTATTGGAGGACTTTAATCGAAATTGGGTAGTGTTTTATAGATTAAATTATTTATCTCTTTCTCTTATTCCAAGCCAGTACCTTCTTAGTGGCAATCAAATTTTATTCCAGTATAGGATCTTAATTTAGAGGCTTTTTTTGCGTTTCTTCAGAGCCAGTGGCACTAACAGCCAGGAAGATAAGTTGGTATTATTTGTTCCTATATGTTATAAACAGGATTATTCATTAAATTCCTAACATATCTGTAAGCTGGCTGTAAAAAGTGTCCCTTATGTGGCCTGCAGGTTTCTGTATTAGCAGTCATGCCTGGTGAGAAATGACTCTATCTCACTTTTTCAAGATCCCTGAGACTGCAGGGCACAGAGGTGAATTTGACATTTTCTTGGTCTTATTACCAGAATTCAACTGCGATGGAAGCAATAAGCAATATTACACAAGCACATGTTTTGAAAAGCATAGTGGTTCTGGACTTGAACTTTATACCACGTTGAGACAGCAGGTTTTGTGTTTAGAGGGCAGTGACTAGTAAATTGCAGAGAGCTGCGTAGGTCTGTTGTCTCATTAGCAACTGGGGTTTCGTTTTTACAGCTTACAACTTTTCTGTTGTTGGGGAACGCGGCAGCTCTGTTGTAAACAGCATGTTGGATCATTTTACAGAAAGGGAGAAATGTAATTGGGTGACCTGTGTAACCTACTTGCTTTATAGTGTTTGCAGACTTGAAGAGTGGTTTTACCTTCAGTGATACTGCACTTTGCTGTAGCCGTTTCTTTTGTATTTCAGGGCTGCTTGCTTAGTAAAATGATGAAGGCGTTTGGTTGGAAGACTGCAGTAATTACTTCTGCCCTTAAAAGAGTGCTAAAACTCAGTGATGTACAGGTTTTGCTCTGTTCTCCCTCTTTACTCTCCACTTCTCCCTTCACCTTTAGGAAACTAGCAGGATGCACTCTCTTCATCACGGGTGCAAGCCGGGGCATTGGCAAAGCCATTGCTTTGAAAGCTGCCAAGGATGGTGCAAACATTGTCATAGCTGCCAAGACAGCAGAGCCTCATCCTACTCTTCCAGGGACTATCTACACTGCTGCAGCAGAGAGTAAGTCGTAATAAATTAGGGTGGGCTTCCCGTGCTGGGCTGGGTGTATGCCCTAGCTTAATTGTCATACCTCTCTTAGCTCCAGTTCACCTTTAATAAAATCGGCTTAGTGCTTCTCTTGCCTCCCAGGAATGCTGGGAGGTAGCAAAGCATTACTGTGATGAATATGTATGTGTATAGATGTGAAAATGCTATGTTAATTGAGATGTGTGTGTGTACCATATGCATTCTCAGTGTTAAGGTTTGGTCTTGGCTTCCCTGTTCTTTACACAACGTGTAAAAAGGTTGCAATTTGAGAGTGTGATTTTCAGTGCCTTCTTGAAGCATGTCATTGAATGAGAGAGGCTCAGTAGGTTCATGCTGTTTGTTCCATCTGAGAGCAAATTTTAACATGTTTAATTTTTTAATTGTGCAGTTGAAGCAGCTGGAGGAAAGGCTTTACCATGCGTTGTTAATGTGAGGGAAGAACAACAAATTGTTAATGCTGTGGAGAAAGCTGTGAAGACTTTTGGAGGTATGCTAAGGTGTGGAGGAGATGTTAACGGGCAGATTGTTCAAACAAAAAGAAAAGAATGACCTGCCTTGCTTGTGCTTTTTGTCTTTGAATGCTAATGTGAAATGTTTTATTTTAAAACCAGGGATTGATATTTTGGTGAACAATGCAAGCGCCATCTCTTTGACTGGCACTCTGGAAACAGAAACGAAGAAGCTCAATCTTATGATGGATGTCAATGTACGAGGAACCTACCTGACGTACGTGCTGAGAGAGGGAAGCAAAATAATTGTAGCAAAATATATTATGTTATCTCAGTTTTTCTGAAAAATTCTGTAGCTGTCTTGCTGCCCTAGAGTAGGAGTGCATGTTCTCACAGGAAATCGCTTGGTTATTGGCTGGCTGATTTGAAATTAATATTTGCAAGAATTAATTGCAAGTTGGAGTAAACAGGAACCTTATTACTACAGTCATTAAGTGTTCACAAGCCCCTCTGTGCAGATAGGAAGCATAAACTACTTATTTCAAATGGAGCTCTAGCTTGGCTTTGCTAACTGCAGTCTGCTCTTTAATTTCAAGCAAAATACGTCTTTGCATACATCAAGTGCAACATCTTACGTGTCAGTTTCCTTCTCAAAAGCTTCTTTCTCATCTTCAGAGACATTATATAACTTACTATATTTAAAAGATAAATGTTAAAGATGTAACTTAACAGTCTAAAGTGTTCTCTGCTTACTTTCAGCCTATCAATTCTAAAATTTATTTAAATTACCATACCAAAATTTGATTTCACAATTCCCATGGTCCTTATTTTGCACAGTTTTTGGAAATTGATTCAGTAGGCGGGATCATCTTTAGATTTACAGGATGTCTTTTACAGTTGCTCTGTTTTACAATGAAAACTTTTATTTCGACAGGGTTGTGCTGATAAAAAAAACCAACCCTTAGGTTGATGGAGATTCTCTAAATTCAGTTCTTGCTTGATGTGATCAGGAGCTTTTGTATCAAAGTTTTATTTAGAATAGTATCTGTCATTCTTCGTGTGGATTAATCTGCTTATCAGATATTATGATATTTAATGTTCTTTTGCTAAGAATCAGTGAAGGGATTTGCCATTAGAATAGGGTAAAAACACACATGAAGAGCAGCTTTCTGAATCAGAGAGACACGTGCACAGCATGAGGATAGCATGGAGAGAGGAGGAGAGAGTGGAAGAAAGAAATGATCTGCTTGCAGAGTGGGATTTCTGTCTGCTTTTGGAAGGCTGTAAGTGTAAGTGGTTCTGTGCTCAGAAAGGAAAATTATTTTTGGAGCTTGGCATTCCTGAAAACACTCTGTGGGTATCTCTTGCTAAATCTCTGATTGGGTTCCACTGTGTTGCCCGTGGCAAGCTCTATTTCCCCCTCACCACCTAACAGCCACAATCACTTCCTTGATGGTACATCTCACTATTCCAAATTAATAGAGAATTCTTAAACCCATCTTTCCTTTGAGTGCTCATCTGCCTTAAAAGATTAAAGGGCGGGTTGTGTGTTGCTGCGAATGGAAGAGTATATGAAAGATTAATGCCTCTCAAGGGAAATTACAAATTATCTTTGTTATTGCTTTAATAACTGTCAGTTGGGAAGACCAAGTCAAGCATTTCAACCTTTTCTTCTCTTTGCTTTGTATATTGCTTCTGTTTGTAATTTGTAGATATCTGTTTGCAATTTAATGTTGAGAAAGTTATAATACCAAAAAAAAAAAAAAAGATGTGGATTTTTTTGTCTGTGTGGAGAGTGTAGAGAGGATGTCCCATCTTATGGAGTATACCTGTTGATGTATTCTTGGCTCCTGTGCATTAAGAAATTAAGACATCTGTTAGTGAACCTCACACACTGCCACTGAAAAGAGTTGAGACCCCAAGACATTTAAACAGGTTGTAAATTATTTACTTTACTACCTTAATGATTTTATAGTTGAAGGTGTCCCTTCTGTGGCTGACAGTATGTGTGGGTCCTGTTGAAATGTGCGAATAGGAGGAGGTCAGTAGCGTAGTCTGCTGTCGTGCTGTTCTCCCTGTCAAGCTTGATTAAAAATTCTCAACCAGAGATCAAATGCAAACATGTACCCTGGTGCTAGAAGTGAAGTCAAGTGATAGTTCTTATAAAGTAAAAGTTATGATTTACAGATACGTGTAAATTCTAAGTTGAATGAAATAGTGACTCTTCCAGTCAGCAAGGGTTAGGTTTTCGGCTTTGCTTGGAGTATTTGTAACATCCAATGACAGTAACAATACAGTGTTATTTCTTTAACATGATTTTAAAGAAGAAATATCTATGTGGTCAGAAGATAATATATTTATGACTAAATGATGATCTGCACTGCTAATTTCGCTTGTTGCCTCATAGAGTTTTGTTGCCCCTACCAAAACTATTACAAGGAGATTATGGCTTCTGAGCATCTGGAAAATCAGATTTAGTAGATACAAGGGCAGGGTCTTAGTGTTGAATTTTCATGAAAATGAAAATACTAGTCTGCTAGTATGGTTTTTACTGTAATTACAGGTGTTCCGTAAAATAAGAGGCGACTGAATCTGTCTTTCAGGTCCAAAACATGCCTTCCCTACTTGAGGAAGAGTAGGAATCCCCATATCCTGAACCTCAGCCCACCTATGAATCTGAGTCCCATGTGGTTCAAAAATCATTGTGGTGAGTAACACTGAGTGCCTTTGTTGTTATTTTTTGAGAACCACATAAATACCTGGTGAAATGTGCAGGAGTAGCAGCCCGGAATGCTAAATCTTGTGCCTTTAGCACTACATACAGACAGGCACTAACATTTACCCAGAGTGTTTTGTACCTCACCTAAAATAAATTGTTTTGTGGGAAAAAGTAGTATGAGTTTCGTGGCCTACTATGTCCTTTATGTTTTCAATAATGTTTTCAAGGTAGGAGTCTGTGTTTTTTCATGGGAATTCTTAAAACTGACAAATACTTTCCGTT
The DNA here is from genome assembly GCF_000700745.2 of Antrostomus carolinensis. Lineage (NCBI taxonomy): Eukaryota > Metazoa > Chordata > Aves > Caprimulgiformes > Caprimulgidae > Antrostomus > Antrostomus carolinensis. The sequence continues at coordinate 4,843 of NW_010311053.1, forward strand.
CCAAATAAAGGCTGGAACCCAAAATCCCTTGTCTTACTGATTCAGCTTCACATTTCATAGTAGAGATAAAGCTCAATGTTGTCTTTTAAAATGGAAATTAGTTTTTAGGTGGGAAAGGGACCCCCTGTTGTCTTGAGGTTAGTGTTCCTCATTCTAAAACTGTAAAAACTTTTCAATTTTGGACACTTGTAATGTTAAACTTCTCCAGCAAATTCCAGTTCTTTCCCCCCAAAGATTTCCCAAAATAGATAGAAGACAAGGATTTAGAATTTCCCTCCCTGCACCCCTCTCGTCTTTTTGTTTTCCATAGAATACAAGTTTGGTCAAAAATGAGCACTCTTGTCAGTGTGCTGTGTATGAAAAGCACAACACCACCACTGTACAGCTAGGCTCCAGTTGTTTGTGTAAAAACACGAGTAGCTCTCATTTTATTTGTAGTGAAAACATGTCAGACTACAGTTTGTATCTGCTGGGGGTGGTGGGGATAAGGGAGAGATTTTGACTCTAGGAAGATACTGTTTTGTCCCCAAAAACTTAATTTTCCTTGTGAACAAATAATGTGGTTTTTCTTTCCTTCATAATTAAAGTTCTGTTGATAGAGTGTAAGATTTTATTTTCTTTATGGTTCTTGTCTTAGCTTATACCATTTCTAAATATGGGATGTCCATGTGTGTCTTGGGAATGGCAGAAGAATTTAAAGGAGAAGTTGCTGTCAATGCTTTATGGCCTAAAACAGGTGATTTATTTTTTTTAATGGTACTAAAATAATTACTTTCCATATTTTGTCTTCTACAGCTTGTTTTATTTAACTTTGATTATACTTCAGACTTTTTCTGAAATTGATTAAGGAGACGGAGGAGTTCTTGTGCATAGTCTTTGTTCATCCATCATGGTACTGGTTTTCCTTCCTGGTTCACACTAGGCCATTGCCACTTTGATCCAAACTCATCTTCAGTTTGCAACCTACTCAAACCTTTCAGCTGGCTGAAGCATCTGTGTAGAATTTGGCTTGTCTGTGCTCTTTCTTCCAAGCCCAAAGATTTGGGTTGGACAGAATCACAGAAGTATTAGCATGCTTTCATTAGTAGGTATTAAATGTCTGTGTATATAGTACTATTTAGAATTCCTTGCAAGTTAAACTGCCAGAGTGTAGATGGAACTGACAAAATACATACCTCTGTAAATGCAGAAATAATTTTTAAAAACCCCTGTTTCTAAAAGTTTTCAGACTGGTAAACAGTTGTTCAGAGAACTATCTGCTTGCAAGTCACAGGAAACTAAAGAGCTTTATAGTAGAAAAACAACCTGATGTTTTATTAACTTCAGTTTCTAGTCTCTGGGTCAGTGAGGATCAGGGCTGCTGTTTGAGGTTTAGTCAGCTGTTTGCTGAACAGACCAGTGTCTTCACCCCAAATATATGTGCGCAGAAATGATACTGATGGTAAAATCAGTAAAGACAGAGGGTAATCCTGCCTTTTAATGATGTGAGCCCAGTCATTGTGTTAAGAAATGTTACAACAGCAGAGTTTATTCCCTTAACTAGTGGAGGGAGGGAGGAGGGAAGAAGAAATAAAAATATGAACCAGGATCCTCTTCTGGGGCTAGTGCTCCAGTGTAAGAAGTGTTTGTACCCACTTTCCAATGTTTTTCTTTTAACTTCTAGTGTGGAAGCTCTCTGATTTGCTTCCTCTAAAGTGAGGAATATGAGCAAAACTTAATTATTTCAGACAAAATCAGCTGAGTTTCTTTGCTTAGGTGATACTCAGTTGAACACTTGGGTTGGTATGTCTGATGGATCTGCTCCTTTTTCATTAGTCTTGGACACTTACATCCTGAATTCTCCCAGTAAATGGATGCTTCATAATTCTGCTCACACTATGAGTTTTACCCTCAGAAATAATTTGGTAAGGGATTGACTTTTTGAATTATATAATTCATGATAATTATATCATCACACAGCCTGTACTTTCTATTTGGAAGAGGATAAGCTCTTCATCATGTTGGTGTACTGAAGGCAGCTGCACATACAGCTTCAGAGTCTGGATTGCCTTTCTGGCAGTGGAGTGAAAGCTCACTTTTCAGGTTTTGGGTCTCTGTTGTATTTTATTTTATTTTTTTTTTTTAATTTCTGAAGGAGTTAGAAGAAACATGCACTTGTTTCCACTTACTTGCTTCTTGAGTGTTCCAGGGAAACCTCAGAAAAGTTTCAGTGGAGATTTCCCAGGTTCTACCTTTATCATCTAGAACAGAGCCATGAAACTTGGTTCTTAACTACACCTCATGCCCATCCTGCCTGGTTTGTCCCTTAAACGCTACTGCTAAGTGAGTTTTATATCTCTTCAGAATCCTATTTCTAGGAGTAATTCGGTTTTTCGTTTGCAGAGGTGATCTTTTATCTACCATTTTGTGGTTTCTGGTCACTGACTGATTAAGCAATGTAAATTGTATATGAGTTAGGGACAGTGAAGGAGTTAATCCAGAGTATCTAATTCAGACAGAGAAATGTGGTGTGAAGCTGCAGACAGCATTACTAATTTGACTAATTTTCTCATGCAAAAGACAAGATGGCCTGTGTCTGGTAAATGCACGTATTTACATGCTGCATAGGCACACTAAGTGCACCCTCCACAGCTTCCTGATCCTTCTACACCTTCTCTCTATGATTCTGGACATGCTGGAGAAAACAGTGGAAATGGGTTGGTGTTTTTATGGGTCCCAGTATATGGTTGAAAGCTACAGAATTCTTCCTTGCAGAGACCAGTGGGTTATAATAGCTCTTTATTTCACAATGTAGGTGTTTTTCCCCCACCTATCTGAATAATTCAGCCTCCTGTTTCTTATGGCAGAGGATAACAGAACCTGGGAGGATTTGTCCGCCTC
>NW_010311054.1:0-15481 GCF_000700745.2 Antrostomus carolinensis
CCCAGCCTGTATTTGTACTTGGGGTACAAAATATTCTGTCCCACCAGAATTCCCAGTGCAAACTCGTAAGTAAAACATTTCCCTTCCTGAAGGCCAAAAAGAACTTCAAAGTTATTACATCAGAGAAAGAAGCTCTTGGTTTGGGTTTCTTTTTTCTATTTATTTCTCTTTCTCACCATTTGTGCCCTTTGTTTACATTTTTAAAAACTTTGTTTATTCTTTCAGCCCAGACAGAGAAATAGGAAGATCATTTACTGATACAAGCTGGCTGTGCTACAGACTGTTTGTGTTAATGAGGAACTAAAAATCCAGCTGTAAAAAGAGAGGAAATCCCATCCTTTCTCTTATTCTTCTGCACGTTCCCACCACCTCTTTTTTTGCTAACCCTTGTTGAGTCAACTGAAAACTAAGCCAGCAAAAGTTGTTGTAAATAAAGTGAAGCAATCTTTTTTCTTAGTGGATTGCTTCTTATTTTAGTTAGTTCCCTGCAAAGGAGCTTGAAGCGTACAAGTGCTAGTAACGCATGGGGTGGGAAATGGCAAGGCCAGGACTGCCTCTTCCAGCAGAGAATCACACTTAGATCAGCTCAGAGCAAAAGCCAAGATGCAGCAGAGGCAGGTGACTGGTGTCATCTTTTCTCTCAGATCATTTGCTAACCAAGTACAACTGTAAAACCTACAAAGTGTATTTGTTTAAATGCAATTTCTATTCTCATTAAAACCAAGTTTCATAGCAAAGTTTGCTAACTAACTCTCAAAGACAGAAGATTCTACTAAAGTATTTAAGTAACTCTGGTTCATGTTTGGAGGTAGCCCTTAAAGCTTCTTGTCTTTTCTTTTTTCAACTGTAACAGCAAACCCATCTTTGTGTATACTAATGCAGTAGAAATCTGGACATGCAAGGTTAGGACCAAGACTCTAACTGTCTTGAGTGATGCACTGCCGATATGCTCTGATCCCTTTAGAAGGGGACAGATCTAGGCCGTGGAATGGGTGGAATTGCTTTGCAAGCTTTCCCAAGCCATGTCCATGAAAGAGGGAAAGGTTAGAAATACACACCTTTCTCTGAAGAGCTTAAAAACCTGTGACCCTCAGTGTCTACCTGGGCAGAAGCTCAACTGGTGCGTGTTGTGATCTTCTATTGCATGGTAGGTTTGTTCTGAAGTTTTCTCCTTTTGTTATGCTAAGTCACAGGAACTGCTTGAGAGAGTCCAGCACAGAGCAACCAAGATGATTAAGGGAGTGGAGCACCTCCCTTATGAGGAAAGGCTGAGGGAGCTGGGGCTCTTTAGCTTGCAGAAGAGGAGACTGAGGGGTGACCTAATTAATGCTTATAAATATGTTAAGGGTGAATGTCAGGACGATGGAGCCAGGCTCTTCTCAGTGATGCCCAATGATAGGACAAGGGGCAGTGGGTGTGAGCTGGAACACAGGAGGTTCCGCTTAAACTTGAGAAGGAACTTCTTTACAGCGAGGGTGACAGAGCCCTGGGACAGGCTGCCCAGGGAGGTTGTGGAGTCTCCTTCTCTGGAGACATTCAAGACCCACCTGGACACCTTCCTGTGTGATCTCATTTAGGTTCCTGCTCTGGCAGGGGGATTGGACTAGATGATCTTTCGAGGTCCCTTCCAAGCCCTGACATTCTGTGATTTCCAAAGCATTCTGCGCAGCCTAGTGAAGGATGTCACAGCTTTACCTGAGCTTTGCTCTGCAGTCACATCAAACTTTTCTTCCAACTTTAAGTCTTTCGGCAAAAATTGCTAAAATTACTTTGAATCACTGCATTTTCCAAATCATCTCGTTGACTATATTTGATGTTCACTTTTAACATAAAATTACAGGGGTGGAGAGGTCACAGATTGAAAAGACCTGTTTAGTGGTTGTGTTTTCCCATGTTCCAGGAGTGGTTACGGACTTAGTTAAACAAGTTGTTTGTAAAAACAGGCATAGTACACACTGGGAGTCTACCGTGGCTGACTTGGAAGGAGATGAAAGGAGAGCTGTTTATGTCAAAGAACTGAAATCATGTCCTCCCAACTGGAAATCCCCTCATTTTCAGTTTCTTGAGTGGGTATGTTGGGCCACTGTGGTAACTGGAAAATCTTATCACCCTAAAAATCCAAACCCATTAACACACACCTGTGCTTGAAGCTTACTGAATGAAAGATTCAAGAGAGGCTCAAAGCAGTCATTAGTGGCAGCCTCCAAAGGAGACGTGAATGCTCTCCAAGTTAGAAGGTAAGGACTGCAGATAGGCAGGCATCAAGGAAGCAGGGACACTGGGAAGAATTAGAAGTCCAAGTTATTTGTAGGTCAACATTCCCACTCCACAAAAGGAATATTTCTAGCCTGCCCTCAAGATCACATCAGCCATCAGCAAACTGCAAGGACTTTTCAAGGACTTGCCTGCAGCGACTTTCAAGTCACAGAGTCCAGCACGCTCCTTCTTTACATTGGAAATGCAAGTGAACCACAGGTATTTTGGATCCAAACCTGAACTTCCTCCAGGCTTTAGATCCAGGCTTTCAGGTGGTTGCTAATTCAGCAGACACCTCAGGCATGTGCTTAAGGCAAAGTTAAGTCCGTGTGCAGCTGCACTGAAACTAGAGGAAATGTACATACGCTTAGAATCCTGTTTTGTTAAACATTTAAATATGTATTAATCTAAAATGACAGCAGATGGCCAGGAAGTTCAGATGCAGAATTAAAATCTGAGCCTGGGGAACCCCAAGGCTCAGAAGTAGTGAAGTTGACAGTTCTCAGTCAGGCTTATCTTTAGTTTAAAAATCATTTATTCACTTCTGTGGTAATCTTGTTTAGGTGTTCCTGCTCCAGCAGGGGGATTGGACTAGATGATCTTTTGAATCCCTGACATTCTGTGATTCTGTGTTGAATTGGTGAGCAGACTGTTACGAACCCAGGCAGGATGGTTCCCTGCTACTATTACAAGCAGTGCTGCTACTGCTAATGTGCACCCTCCAGGTTTATTTCAGCTTTCTAAGACAACCTCTAAAGATTTTGATATAGACTTCCTTGGTTGAAGAAAGATTTTGCCACTTTTTCTATTTAACCACTTTTTGAAAAACAGCCTTCTGATTTTCTTGTTTGGCTGGGATTTTATTGTTTGTTTTTAAAGAAAATTTCTTAAAATTGATTGGTGAACCAAAAAAAATCAGAATCTTTCTCCTAGATGAGTAAACTGGAATGAAAGTAAAAATAAGCCGGTCTTGATTTATTGTTGGTATGTTCTACAAAAATACATTGGTGTGCACAAATTTATATCTGCAGTCACACTCCAAGGATTTAATCAACTATTCATTGTCAGAATGCACATATCTAAGAATCCTTGATTAATAATCCCCATAAAAGCTAAATTGTACAAACTAATAATATAAAATTCTTAAAGCATATACTCTCACTGTTCAATTTAGGTGAGTTCATATCCCTTCCTGTTATGAAGACACATCTTATAAAATTACTGTAAAATCATAAGAGATAGATAAGAAATTATTCACAAATCTTCATTGTACGTTATGAACTATCCATAATCAGCAAAGAGCTGAAGAAACACAGCATTCCACATCATTTGCTCAGCAAAAGTTGTTTTGGTTTGGTTTTTTTGAGATAAACATTGCTTGATTTCACAGAGCACATGCTGGGGTATTATAGGGGGGGAGGTTATATTCTGCTTGCCAACAAACCAGAAACTTCCCTAATAAAAGGTATTAAAGGCCAAGGTCTAATCTCAGCAACAGCTTCAGTAAATTAATCCAGATTTACAGCAGCATGGCACAGCCCCTTGCCTAGTCCCTCCGCAGTAAAAACTTCTTGATGGTTTCTTATTTTTACCAGAGAAAAGTTGTCTTCTTCCCAAAAATCTGTGCTTCACAACAGTGCTCCATTGCTAGGACACAAATTCCTTCTCAGAGAACAGAACACAACAAAAGAAGGCTTCACATTTCCACGCTGTCATGCTAAAAGCCACCATGAATAACAAAAAATGCACGTGGCAAACTGCAAAGCTAAAATACATTTACTACAATACTTGGACACTAAGCTAATCAAGAGATACAGCAGACTGTATGGCAGACTTCATTCCTTCCTCCCCAGAGCCTGCCAGCAGACACTTCCACAGCTGAAACAGTATCTCAGAAAAACTCCAGCCACTGGCTCTGCTCTGAACTATTGCATCCAGCAAAATCATTTCCGAGCCTATTCACATAATTTTTGAGGGACCACTCGGCTCAGGAGCTGAAGGATGGTTTTATTGCTCACTCCTGAACAGAGGCCAGTTACCTCAAAAATATTTCCCTGGTTACTACCATTGGAGACAAACAGTGAGCCACAGTGGCCATCCCTGCTGCCAGCAGCACTCTGAACATATATGTCAGTAATGGGACAAATACTGCTCACAGCCAACCTCTCTGCCCGAGGAGACCCAGCCACCCCTCCAGCAGCCTTCTCTGCCACCTCTCAGTTCAAATGCCCATTAGAAAAAGCAACAGAAACACACTGCAAAGAGCAATGTCCCCCCTTTAGACCCACACACACTCACGAGCATGTGCCCTCCCTTGTGTCGCAGGCTGGCTTCTCTGCAATCCCGCTGTGGTAATGAGTTCACACGAGGCAGAGGGGAGGGATGGGGAGAAGCAGCCTTCTGTGGAAGCCGTCTGGGATCTAACCAAGGGTGCACCAAAGAGCTGACGCCCTCCTGGAGGAGACTGAACGAATTGCTTAGTAACTGCTGCAATGCAAACCACAGCAAGACCTCTGACACCACCATACCCAGGCTTTAACCCTCCCCAAGGTACAGCTGGCTGTTGCTCTCCCGGACAGCTCTCCACTCAGACCCTTGGATGCTTTGGAGGTATTCACAGCCTAGCACAAACAAATAAAGGTACATCCTGACAAGAAACAAAACAGATTCACTTGCTCAGACTAAGGCATGGAAAGGGCTGTCATTAAAATAACTTTAAATAGCAGAGTATTCAGGGCCAAGGGAAACCAACACTGCTGTGAATAGCTGTGTTGGAGCACTATCCTGAGGGCACACCCACGCACCACAGCATAGCACTGTTGTTTAAAGATAAAGGAGAAGACTGCATGAGACCTGTGAATTTGGTTGTAAAAATGATGCCAGCTCTTGGGCAGGGGAGTAATCAGTTCTACGTATCTAGTTTAACAAATTCTTCAGGACATGAGTTTGCATGGTGCATGAAGGAAGTACACATGTTCTCGTGGTGTGCCAATGGTAACGTGACATCTGTAACTGTCTGAAGCAATACTGCTTCATCAATTTAGTATTAGTCTTATTGATAAAATTGTCCCTTTCCTACCACAAACCTTGGCAGCTCAGTAACTTCAGATACAGGTCACTCTTTACCTAGGGTACAGCAGAGCAGCTGTCCCCTAGGATGCACGATGCAGTAGTAACATCTTGTTTCTTCTATGTGTCCTGCCATCAGTCAGGCCAAAAAGAGACAAGTGGCATTGATTTTACAGATAGGGAAATTGAGGCACAAGGAAAGGAATCCAGGTCACCAGCCAACCTCAGTTTTCCCCACTTGTAAAATAAGGAGCAGACCAAAGTTATCTGTACAGGTAGGCTACTGGAGTGGATCTGTCTTAACACACCCAGTGATTGCATCATACCCCACCAGCCAACCAACACAAATCATCACAATGGTTATAGTACAGCATGAGAAAACTAACAGGACTTTATATGTAGTTATAGATAAATGCCAAATCAGATAAGAGAAGGCTCCAGGGAGATCTTATGGCGGCCTCCCAGTACCTGAAGGGGGCCTACAAGAAAGCTGGGGAAGGACTTTTCATAAGGGCAGTTAATGACAGAACAAGGGAAAATGGGTTTACACTGAAAGAGAGGAGGTTTAGATTAGATATTAGGAAGAAGTTCTTCACTGTGAGGGTGGTCAGACACTGGAACAGGTTGCCCAAGGAAGTTGTGGATGCCCCCTCCCTGGAAGTGTTCAAGGCCAGGTTGGATGAGGCTTTGAGCAACCTGGTCTAGTGGAAGGTGTCCCTGCTGATGGCAGGGGGGTTGGAACTGGATGATCTTTAAGGTCCCTTCCAACCCAAACCATTCTATGATTCTATGATCACCACGCTAGGTACAAGTTATGTATGAGAGCTTAAGACACCTATAGTGTTAGACAGACACTACTAGGTGGATAAAGGTCGACTAGGAGAGCAGCAAGATGCATAGTACGCTTTTACTTTGCATTTTCTTTCCCCAATCTCTCCTAAACTCATGCTAAACAAATGAATTTACCAGCTGTAGTGCACGTGTCACGTTACTCTCTGCTGCCTATACTGATATAAGTGTTCACATGTAACCAATTTACAATCAAAATCTGTCTCCCATTGCAGACATGTTTTGCTCTCTGGGAGGAGGCTGCGGGTTGGAGATGCAGCTCCAGCTCTGCTTGAGCCCAGTGAACAGACAGCAGCCCAGTTCGGCTGTATCGCTGGTGGGAACCCAAGAACAGGCAGCAGGGTCAGTGTCCAGCTGAGTTCCCCAGCAAGGTCTGGTGCAGTGCACTGCCCTCTCCAGGCAGCATCCCTGATCTGCCTGCAGAGACTCAACCTCTCTAGAAGCAGAGGTGGGAGAAGCTCCAAAGCATTATGGACAAGTGTCACATTGATGTAAGTGCCTGATAAATGTGCCAGATGATTACACTATAAAAATCATTTTAACTCGGTGTGTAGAGATGCTGCAGAAGTAGAGCTCCAGCTGTGGAGTCAGAAGGCTAAATGCTGCTCTGCAAATGAATGTAAATGGCTCACTTTACGCTGACTCCTGAGACAAGGAAAGAAATGAACTCACCACAAAAGGGGCACCAAGAAATTCCTCTAGGTCCACCACATGGTCAAAAGAAAGCTCAGCAGCAGCACTTTCAGTTTCAAGATTTACAAGTGTCAGACATTTTTTAATTTCCATAATTAGTAAAGGTAATTTCAGTATGCACCTGTAAAATGTCTTTGCCAAGCTCAAAAGGCTTAGTTGTGCCTCTCGCAGTAGAACAATACTTTGTACTATTCAAATATTGTCCCACCAGCGTACAGAATAGATGTTTCGGGTTTTGTTACTGGTAAGCATCTGCAGTACATAGGGAAGTTTACCTTTAAAAAAAAAAATAAGTTCAAGGACCTGATCCTCAGTTGCTCTAACAGACCCCAGTTTCACTGAAATAACTTGCACCATCTGACCCCACAGTTCGTGCATTCACACCTGTGAGTAAGGATCTCAAAAGCATGACAAGGGCTGGCTCATACCAGAGTGCCTCTGACTCATGAGATTATCTTCTCAGATTCTTTCACTGAAGCACCAGGGGGGACCACTAGGTTCATTGTGTTTGACTTATTGAATACACAAGAAGTTCACAGAAATTGGATTAAATCAGCATTTTAGAAAGCTCTTTAATCTTATGTTAAAGACTCCGGGCAACTGCAAATCCACTGCTTCCCATGGAGGTGGCCTAACACAAAGAAATTGGCTTGTGTTTCAAAGCTCTGACTTTAATTTCCAGCTCATTGTTTCTTATTGTGGTTTTGACTTAAAAAACATGATAGTTTTCCCCAAATTCATCCTTCCTCTGGCAGATCTCCCTTCTTGAGTCTAGTGATAAAGCGAAGGGAAAAGGGAACACAGTATCCCATTCCTTCACCTCTTCCCATCTCACCTCAGCTTTTCCCAATGCTAGCAGAGGATGACCTTACTAATTAACAGTATCCCAATTTCATAATCAGATCTTCAGTCATGTAGTCCCTTTCTCCTTAGAGGTCCCACAGCAGCATGCTGTATCAAGGTGGTGACTCAAGAGTTTAGACAAATAGCCTGAACTCAGCAATCTCCAATTGCATGACTCACAGGAACAGGTTCTGAATATGAATAAAGTGCTGCCTCTGTGCAGAACAAAGTTGCTGAGACATCCTGGCTTAGAAAAAAGGTGAAGGAAGAAATGTTTGGTCAATAATTTTTGTCTGCTGTAAAAGCTTTGAGGATTTTTTTTTTTTTTTCCCTTGAGAAATTGAATAAAATAATACCATTAGGAAATTGGTGCAACAAGACACCTGGCATAGTCCAAATATTCATATATAGGAAGCTGGGCTGCTACAACCAAGCTTTATTTATCATTCTTTTATACATGAGGACAAATAATTCTACTAGATGACATCCAGGTGGTGAAGGAGGAGAGTATATGACTTAGAAACCTCACCAAGCAGGCTAATCCACATGAAGATTCAGATAATAAAGAAGCAGCACAATTTGTACGCAAGAGTAACGTATTAGCACAGCAGAAGTGGGTCTTTAAGTGAGGCTTGAAGCAGCAGAACTAGCTGAAATTAGAGAAGAAGTTTTTCACTGTGAGGGTGGTCAGACACTGGAACAGGTTGCCCAAGGAAGTTGTGGATGCCCCCTCCCTGGAAGTGTTCAAGGCCAGGCTGGATGAGGCTTTGAGCAACCTGGTCTAGTGGAAGGTGCCCCTGCTGATGGCAGGGGGGTTGGAACTAGATGATCTTTAAGGTCCCTTCCAATCCAAACCATTCTATGATTCTATGAATAAACACTGTGGGCATAACCAGGGTGAGAGCTCTGCAGAGACACTCCCCAACCTCCCAGTACATTCAGTACTGTTTTCCCCTGAAATCTTCTCCCCAGACAGTTTACACTGCAATTTAGGCAATACAAAAAAAGGAAACAGCTATTATCTTGTAGTAATAAGTCCCACAAGTTAACAAAACATTACCAATTAGAGCAATCTATCTATCCATGTTTAATGCTTCTCCATTTCACTGAGTTGTTTCTTGTTCTGGTATTGTGGGAGGAAGGGAAAAACATAAACATCCAGAAGGCCTCTGCTGTAACTTGCCCTCTGAGAATTTGTTCTCTTGATCTTCTCAGTACTACTTATCTCTCAAAACTCTTTTTAAATGGAAATCAAGCTGTGCCTTCCCTATTTGTATCACCATTCTCTGGACTTTTCTGATTAGGTAAACAGGGTTCAGTGTTGTTCAATAGCAGCAAAGCAGGCTGCATATCAATGGGAGCAGGTGAAGAGAGACACAAGCATCTAAGATAATGATCTTTTCTTAGAAAAAAAACCTCTATGAAAAACAGAATATTTCATTTTAGCTATTTTCTTTGCAGTGAGTGCCAGCTGAAAAAATTTATCCCAGGTTCCCTAGGTAGCATTTTACAGTAAAGAGAAGAATAGATATTGAATGCAAGTAAACCAAGAAAAATTATGAGCAATGCATGAGGAGGCATCGTGACTGAGTCTTAAGGGGTTTAGAAATACCTTCCACTCACACTGCAGATTTCAGTCTTCACATGATAGAGTAACTTTCCCCAGTAAGCAGCACCCTTGTGGAAAGGTCAGCCACATGGGAAAGGAAAGCATTTCTCATTTATTTCACTATTGGAGGTGAAGAAGCTACAAAAAGTCCAAGAAATTTCAGGCTGATCTCATTCAGATGGGATTTCCTTCTGGACATAGCACCATAGAAGTCATTTTCTATCTTTAAATCCTTAACTGTTCTAAAAGCATTTCCAATACTTTAGTCTCTTTTCCTCCCTGAACAGATAGATCTGAAGAACTGATTTTCATTTCCAGCAGTAAGAGAGACATAGCAGTAGGACCGAGAACAAGTACCTATGGCTGCTGGACAGACAGAACTACAGTGTTCTTCTGTCCTACAGAGGACTAAATCAGAAATACTCTGCCAGCACAACAGACAGGTCCCCATCCTACTAGCAAGGAGGATCTTGCCTGGTTTTGCAGCAACAGCAAAATCCCAAACAGCTTCAGTAATGAACTGTGTACTCCTTAGTGTCTACAGATTCATCACCCTGTTTTAGGCAGCCACCAGCCTTGAGCACAGATAAAAACCACACATTTATTCACTTAAAAATACATAATCTGCAAGCAGCCTCAGGCTCCACAGCATGCAGAAACATAGTCTAACCAGGCAGTGCTCATCCGTCCATGTTAAACCCCAATAGCTGTGTGGTCCCATTGGTGGACTCGAGCATCACAAGAAGGCAGGCTAATTAAGAGCATCTGCGGACAGAGGGAGCCATTTTGGCAGGAGATGTCCTCAAGCATAAAAGATGTGAACCAGTGGCTGGGTGACACGAAGAGTCATGTCAGTGACACATGAGCAGCTGTCCAAGAACAATGCATTTCATGACAAGAGGTTATGCTTTGCTTTTGGCTTCAGTATCTCCTGTGTGAGGAACTGGGAGCACTACAAGAAGGATCAGCTCTGGACTGCAGTCCCTGCCACATTTCTTGCCTGGCTTTCTGGGGGCTCCTTCCCCTTGATTACTAGTTATAGTACCTTGAAGCTGCAGCTCACAGAGAGTCTCAAGGTCACATACTGGAACTCAAAATAGCACCATTTGTACATCACACCCCAGAAAGGACTTCAACACTCATAGGCCAGCTCATACTGCAAGGTCCTCACCCTGCCTGTTGCAGGGAGTCAGGGCTGTGAGGCTCTGAGCAGTCATCACAGGGTCGTAGGGAAACTGCCCTTCAACTGGCCCCTCAGAGCAGGACCTTTTTTTTTTGGTAAGCATTCACCATTTTAATCTGTTTACATGAACAGGAAACTACCATCACACTTTTAACCACTCATCAAACAAATCACACTGATTCAAAGAAAGCCTTGAACTTCCATGATCCAGGAACTGGATTAGCTTGCACAACACTGCTTGCTATGGGATTCTGCTGATCAAAGGTAGGTTACCTGCAGGCCACTGCAGCCATGTGGCCTCTATTTCTGTTGTAGTTACCTGCATGCCTTCCATCTCTTCTCGTTACGATACTTAGTACAAGAGAGAAAATTGCCACAGAATATTCACAGGGTCCACAGATGTGGTCTGTGTGTGAAAAATGCTTCATACTTTGGAGTGCCTGAAGTACTGAGAAAGCACCACCAAATTAGCCCTCAAAAACACTCCAGCTGGACCTTTACGCTGCAGAAAGGGCACCCCTAAGTGACAGTCACGTCAGAGCATGCGACAGAGGCCCATGACCCTGCATTGCCACTATGTTCAGGCAGAGCCAGCCTGAGAAAAAGGTATTCATCCACCGCTAGAATTTGTCAGCAAATCTTTGCTAATAGCAGAGAACTAGCCAGATGGGGCAGGCAGAGCCCAAGTTCTCTGGGACAGATCATCTTTCTTCCCCTGCGTTTATACAGCACCTACTGCAAAGGGAAACTGGTCTCACCTTCAAAGCGTAGTCATAGCTATATCAGCAGGATCCACTATTTATGGAAGCAGGCAATTCCCACTGCTTCTACTTTACAGAGAAGAAAACTAAGGCCAAGACAAGAGATGAGTACAGAGTCAGAGTCAGTCAAGAGCAGGAGAAAAGAACCCAGGCAGTGTTGTTGTTATGAATTCCTGTGCCACCTTGCCAGCTCCTTAGCCCCCTTCCAACATGGTCACCACATGCAGAGTTGTCACTGGTGCATTCCCACAGCTCATACAGCTCTAATACATGCATCTGAAGGCACTTTGTCCCTAGCAATCACCTAACTTCTGCCCCTCCTGTGGCCTCTTGGGTCAAATTTAAAACAAAAGCAGCAAATATGCTTTCTGCCTCTCAAAATGGCAACAGGCTCAGACTAGCTGACACACGATCTGCTCTCTAGCAGAAAATGATTTTCCAAGGGATTTCCGCCTATAATACTATGCCAGGTCATCTCTCAACATGAGAGGCAGGGAAGGTGTTTCCCTGGGAACAGTAACCATGGCAAAGCTCTTACCAGTGTCTTCCCCTCTCTACCTACAGGAAGAAAAAGAAGAGCAGATGCCTGAGCTCTGCCTCCAGCAGGCCCACAGCCCCCAAAGCCGTAAGCAACCTGGAAGCACCTGATCAAAGATTCAGGAAGGAACTCAAATTAATTCTGTTGTGTCTTTTACTGGGATACCGGACATTTCTGCCGTGCTGTGCTGAACTGAGAAAGCCTCATCACAAAGCACGCGACTGGAAACATCAGTGTTACTGAAAGGTCAGCCAAATGCTACAGCGCATAGGTAGGCACTGATCCCCAAAATCAGCACGGATAGATGGCCAACAAAAGCAGAGGTACAATGGACTGGCTTTGCAGTTTTCAAACCCCGGCATTGTGCATTAGAGCCCTATTAAAGAAAGCATCTGCAGACCTCAATTTGTAAGCAGTAGATGACCTGCTTCTGGTTCACCTCTTTTTCTGCAGAATATTCTCGATTTACCAGATTGAATGGAACTCCCTGCCGAAGAGCTAATTAAATAATGATAAATAATTCAACTTGAAAGTACAATCATATTGCATGCTTTTGGGGATCTTTTTGTAACATACTAGTGAACATAAATTCTGGATTATATAAATTATAAAAATTTCTGGATTTGAGGTTTGCTAAGTATTTATCCAAGTTAACAGGGCAAATGAAACCAAGGGGTTCCTTGGTTAATCTTTCTCTCAAATGACACATAGAGAAAAAGCGTTCTATGATTCAGCAACCTTAATATGGTACTAAACAATCAACAGCCTAGATTTCAACTACCATCACTCCACTTCAGAGTTAACACGCAATTAGGTGCTGGTGCTGGTGTCCTGGCACAAATTGCCAGGACACCAGCACCTTATACTAGCAACCCACTCAGAGTGGAATACTGCCCTGTAGCCAGACTGACTCACACAGAGCACAAAAAGCTCAATAGTCCAAGTTTCTGTGATGATTTCAGTGAAACCAGAACCTTTACAGTGGGAGAGATGCTGACCTTCTACATAGTCATTTAGGAGCACAGCGTGACAGGGTCAACTGGGTCATGATACTCACTGACCCATCTCCTTACATTCATTTCAAAGAGGTATTTTACATGCACAGCAAATACCTGCTCCAGACAAATACAGAAACCTCAGTGTCTAACAACCAAGTGAAATAAACATCTATTCAGAATGAGTCTAGCATTCATTTTAACCTCCTCTAGGTCAAATTGCTACAAATATCCCAGAAATATACATCCAAGTCAAATGATGCACATATACCTGAGTTAATATCCAAATCTAGCCAGTTGGCTTTATTTACCACTGAAACCTCCGAGAAAGTATTAGAAAAAATAACCATTTTTTTGCAAATCTCCTAGGAATGCATTGCAGCTGCCACTAGGAGAAGATGCTATTTCTTTTAAAGATGCTGCACGTACCTTTCTTTGCCATGCGCTCCAGTCTAACGCATCCTCCTATAAAATCGTGGTAAGATTTCATTTC
The DNA here is from genome assembly GCF_000700745.2 of Antrostomus carolinensis. Lineage (NCBI taxonomy): Eukaryota > Metazoa > Chordata > Aves > Caprimulgiformes > Caprimulgidae > Antrostomus > Antrostomus carolinensis. The sequence goes on from NW_010311054.1 coordinate 13,290, forward strand.
TCCTTCTGTTATCCTGACAGCAGTGAAAGGTGGATTCCTGGGCACCTGTTGTCCACATTTCTGACACCGAGAAGCCATTTCTACCACAGCTCAGGAGACTCTTGTCAGGAATCTGCTCTCTCAGTTTGCTGGAATCCAGCCTGATTCTTCAGCCGTCAATCCAGGCTGGTGACTTTATCCCACTTAGTTCATTCAAGGTCACCCTCGCCAGCAGGATGTTCGCCATTGCAATTGGCTAAGACTTTTATAGGCTTACTGACTGTGTTTGTTTCTCCCTCCTTGCTTTCAATATCAGTTTACTTTATTCTCTCATTCAGAATGAAAGCTGTGAACCTCAGCACAGCCCAGGCACTGAATGGCTTCCTTATCATTAATTTAAAGCTATCTTATAAGTGACAATGAAAAGAGAAGATCCCAGAAGCACGTTGCAAGATCACAGAATGTCTCCTAAGGAGCATGCCAAATACATTCACAAAGAATTTTTCTTTAAGAAAAGTATTTTCTTCATGATTTTTGGTCCCTTTCGGGCTTATAACTTTATGATTCTTCATCATTGAGAACGGATTTTCTTACTTCTGCATTTCAGCGTGGACGGTGCAAGGAGACTGCTCTGCAGAGCTGCTCAACCAATTACTCATATGTCTGGCAATGGTACTGGGAGGCTGCAACTGTACAGAAAAGCCCTCTGCTGCTGTGCACGGTCCCTGCTCATAAGATCTGATAATCTAAATGAACAGAGTAGCAAATGGAGGACAATAGGGAAATATTGCTGGCAGACATGCTCTGCTAGCTGTGCAACCCCCAACCCAATTTTTATTTTAAAAAGAAGTTGGATCCATCAGTCTGACACCAAAATGAGAGATCTGAAACATACATTTAGAAATCTCTCTTTGAAGGTGCTGGATATTCACATTGACTTTTTCCCCCTTTTAACAATTACTGGAACACAAATCACTGATCAGAGAGCCCTGTGAAGAAAGTAGTACTTGGGGAGCTGAGTGCAGAGAGCACTCAGTCCTGATGCAGTGAAATAAAAAGGAGCCCTCCCTGGGGTCGGGAGGGACTGCACAGAAGATGCATGAACAGGCACAAAGCCAGCACTGGTGACAGTGCAAAGAATACGAGGAGAACCTAATGAATCAGGGCTGAGCTGCAACCCAGAGCTCAACTGCGGGGACCTCAGCACAGAACAAGCTTCCTGCAAGGATCTTATCTACAGGCCAGGAGAGTCTTTACCTTCCTCCTCCTCCTCCTCAAGCACTACCACCTGTTGGCACTTTACATAGTTGCATCCAGTGCTGTTCAGCTCATGGCCCTCTCAGATCCCAGCTGATCCCTAGACATGAAGTGGGAAAGGAGAAACCTAATTAATACAAAGCAGAGAATGAACTAGAGGGGACAAAGATGCCCAGGAGAAAAAAAGCCTCACATGATGCCATTACTAAAATGGTGAGTAACTAGAGGGACAGGCATGAAGGCCTGTAAGCTGAAGCACACAGAAGCCAACTCCAGCCCTACTTCTTCCCCATTCCACACACTTCTACAGCTTCTCCCCTGCCAGCTCCACTGCTTCCCAACCCCAGTGAGCTGTGTCAGCTCCCTAATCCAGCACACACAAACTGAGCATGCACTAAAACAGCTACTGCGAAGCAGTGAGTCTCAGGACCCCACTTTCTGATGAAAGGAAGCTATAAAGAGGATTTTCACTCTTAATGTAAAATATATATGCTCCCCTCCCTCCCAAATTTGCTGCAAGGTATGAAGCTGGTCAGCCTCCTGCTCTTTGCCTTTGCTAAAACCCTGCCTGCAAAGTGAGGACAATGATGTACTGATGGGTGACCTGATTCATTAGCATTTGTAAAATATTTATTAAAGCTTCCTGTGGTGGGCTGACCCTGGCTGGGGTCCCAGGGCCCCCCCCAAGCCCCACTCTATCACTCCCCCTCCTCAACTGGACAGGGGGGAGAAAAATAGAACGAAAGGCTCATGGGTCGAGATAAGGACAGGGGGAGATCAGTCACTAATTACTGGCACAGGCAAAATAGACTCGACTTGGGGGAAAAACAATTTTTAATTTATTACCAATCAGACAAGAGGATAATGAGAAATAAACCCAAACCTTAAAACACCTCCCCCACCCCTCTCTGCTTCCTGGGCTTAATTCTCTCCCGATTTCCACCTCCTCCCCCAGC
>NW_010311055.1:0-732 GCF_000700745.2 Antrostomus carolinensis
GTACAGGGGGGGCACAGTAGGGAGCTGAGGTGGGCAGGGGACCGGAGTGTGCTGGGGCTGTGCCAGGGGCTGTGCCATGCCCAGGCATCCCTGGTGTGGGGAGTCCTGCAGTGCTGGTGCCACACTGTGCCTTGGTGTCCCCAGTGCAGGGGACAGTGCCATGCAGGGTGGTCCCCATGCAAGGACCATGCTGTGCTGGGTGACAAGGGTGTCCGGGTGTCCCCAGGTGTCCCCAGAGGACGGTGCTGTGCCTGAGTGTCCCTGGAGCAGGGGACAGTGTCATGCTCAGGTGTTCCCAGTGTAGGGACCATGGAGCAATGGGTGACAGGTATCCCCCTGTGTCCCCAGTGCAGGGGACAGTGCCATACTTGGGTGTTCCTGCTACAGGTGACAGTGCTTTGCTGAGTGACAGAGGTACCACTGCTGTGCTCAGGTGTCCCCAGCACAGGGGACAGTGCCATGCTCGGGCGTTCCCAGTGGAGGGACAGTGCTGTGCAGGGTAACAAGGGTGCCCAGGTGTCCCCAGGTGTCCCCAGGGGACAGTGCTGTGCAGGGTGACAGGGGTGCCAGTGCTGTGCCTGGGTGTCCCTGGTGCAGGGGACAGTATCGGTGCAGGGGATGGTCCCGGTGCAGGGGCTGGTGCCGGGAATGGACCCGGTGCAGGGGACACTGTGGGTGCAGGGGACAGTCCCGGTGCCAGTGATGGTCCCGGTGGAGGGGCCGGTACTGGTG
>NW_010311056.1:0-9756 GCF_000700745.2 Antrostomus carolinensis
CAACGGAGCTGTTGAAGCAATAGCAACTTTTTTGGGTAAGTAAAAGATCATTAGTAACTACTTCTAATTCATCGTATGCTGACAGCATTCTTCAGTAATGTCTTTGGTGCCTTTTTGTTTATTTCCTATAAGGACCAAGGTCAACAGCAACAGCCTCCAATATAAAACACACAAAGAGTGTGCAAAGCATGTTTTTGCTGCACAACTTTATCAGTGAGGTCTTCAAAAATAGTCTTAAAAAATACATAGATACAAGCTTTTCCCTCTTAGGGGTGTCTGATTTTGAAGTGTTTTAAGAGCTTAAGTTCACAGCTCTCTTTGGAACATTAATTTTTCTCCAAATGAAAAGTGATGGACCGAAGGAATAGGCCTGCCATGACTTTTTAAATTCTGATGAAGAGCACACACAATGAGCAAATGAAGTCCAATTTCGCACTAGTGTGCTAGCCTACCTGAAAACATCCAGGCAACTGCTACTCTCTGGACACTGATACCTCACTACTGTATAATCTGCCTGGACCCACAAAGACTTCTCTTTGCACTTGAGCTACTAACTTCAGTATATTGTGTTTCAAAGAGCTTTCATAAACCTACAGGAGCCTCTGTGCTAAAGGAGCATAAAAAAACCCACCATAGCTGGATAACCTTCTTACAGCAATAGATGGTATTTCTCCAGAACTGAGATGGGAAGAAAAGTAAACCTCATCATTATTGCAGAGATTTTTTTTTATTTTTTTTTTAAAAAGAAGCATTTGCAAATGCAGTTCATAAGATTTTTAACCAGAAACTTAAAAAGATGTTTTCATTAAAAAAAAACAAAAGCATGAAGGAGTGCAACCAGATTTTCATTTCTTTACATGAAGGACTTAAGCTCCATCATGCATATTTTAGCAGCAAATGGTTGGTGGGATTGTTCTTTTCTTTGCTCACAGTTGTCAAAAAATGGAGTAACAATGTACTGCACACTGCTGCCTCCAGCCTTAGGCATGAGGCACTTTCTCAGAATATTTCAGTCTCTAAAGGCTCTTTAAGCAAAGCAAAAAAAAAAAACCCAAAAACCCAAACAAACAGAAGACTCCCACACCACTAAATACAAAATAGAAGCCACACCACTATCAAAGCCCATTGTGGCTGTAACAGTCTCATGAGCTCCTGGCATGATACATTTACACAGTTATGCAATGGCTCTAGAAGGATGATAATGTTTCAGAATTTTAATTATTACTTTTAAATTTTTAGGCTCAGCAACATCGATGGCAGTTGGGTATGTCAAAGTAAACTGGGATCTCTGTGGAGAACTGGCTTTGGGAGTTTTCTCTGCAATGGATGCTGGCTCTCTGTTTCTCATGCACTTTACTGACAACATCTGGGCATGTTATGCTGGTTACCTGGCATTTAAAGCATGCTATATGCTCCTTATAACAATAGCAACGTAAGTATAATACACAACTGTTCTAGTTTAATTGATTTAAATCAGTGTCACATTAAATTTATCAAAATTTTACTGAAAGTTTTCCTGGATTAAGATTTTTTAAATAGGCCATGAAAACAGCATATATTATTTCCAGTTTATATAAAGCTATAATTAAAATTATATGACATACCAATTATAATAAGTTGCTCCAAGTCAGAAACTACCTTATTCTGCATTTAACTGTTTAATGATCTATGTACAAGTATTCTCTAAACGATCAAATGAACATACACAGGTCTGTCTAGCAAAAAAATCAACTCAAATAAGTAAAAGAGAAGTAGGATGCACAAAAGTACCAAAGCCAGAAAAACAAGGTATTTCAGCCAAAATGAAGCTGTTAAAGCTTAATAGCCAAGACTAAAGAGGCTTTATCCTACAAAGAATCCACTGTGACCATTAAATTGTTCTCAGACTTCCTCTCATTAGTAAATTGTCCATGTTCTCCACAGTTTAGTTAACCTGCACATTCATTCACAGGTTTCAGATTGCTGTCAATCTAAGCATGGAGCGTTATGCTTTGATGTTTGGCTTCAACAATTTTGTTGCACTGGTGATTCAGACAGTTTTAACTGTTGTTGTAGTAGATTCAAAAGGTCTGGGACTGGATATCAGCACCCAGGTAAGCCACACTACTCTCACTGCTCTTAGTTCTCCTACTCTCCTCCAAACGAGGGTTCTACCCAAGATTAGCCTTTTGGAAGACATTAGGTAACAGGCTAGCTTAGGACAGTTACTCACTTGAAATACAGGCTCATTTAAAGCAAACTGGCAGTAGCTACTACAACCTACTTTGTCCTCTAGTCCTGCCAATTTTGCATTTCTGCAATAATTTTTAAGAATATTTTCACAGAGCAGAAGGGAATGACCACCACCTATTACTCAGGGTTTTTTTTTATTTAAAGGCTTACTATTCACAAATTTATTTTCAAAATAGCCTAAACAGAAGCAGGGAGCAAGCCTAAAGGCAGTCTATGGGTCTATTACTAGGGTAATTCTAAGTTACATAATTTCATTGGCTGCATCTTTAAGTTACTGTAATTCTGCTAATTAAGTAAGCTCATGATTCCCCACTAATTCTCTAAATCTAAACTTTAAACTTACGTACTGAATGAGGTCCAAGTCTTTAGCTGCCATCTTTTTAGAGAAGAGGCAGAAAGTACAAGGCAGCTGTCCTCCGCCCTTTCCGAGGCAGGGGAGGAAGCACAAAACAGAGTATTCTCTCCTCTTCCTTTTACAACCACAGACCTCCTACAGTATGAAGTCAAGCAACCAGACCTCTTGAATCCTTTCAAGATGGTATCATTTTGGGGCATGGGTGACAGGGAAGGCAGCAGTGGAAGGACTCCCCTTAAGTTATTACCTAACAGCAAAAGCAGTTGTTGACTCTCCCTCCTTCTTCTCCATCTCCATTTTCCAGTTTCTCATTTATAGCAGCTACTTTACATTCATAGCCGGAATTTTCCTTATCAGAAGCATATACACCATTGTCGCCATCAAATGCAGAAATACCAGTGTGGCTGGTAAAAACACTGATGATTAACAAAGGAGACAAAAAGAATGGTTGCAAGCAACAGTGGAGAAGGCTGCATCAACTGAACAACAAATTAAGAGAAACATAAAGCTCAATCAAGCAAGACTGGTCAATGGCAAAACAGACTGTTTATAAGCCTGCAGCATAAAGAGCTTTGTCAACAAGATGATGCATTTTGCCCGATTTCTTCAACCAGTAGTTCTAATACCAAACAATCCTTAAACAATCTTCTATTTCAACTCAAATTTAATCATCTAACACCAAAACTTCTATTAATGCTCAATAAGCACAACAAGCAAGTGCATACAGATGCCTGAACCTCACAAAAGAAGAGCGTATAGAATGCAGCCTTTGAACTTTCACTTCTACTGAATATTTCAACTAAAAGGCAATTTAGTCATAGGCATGAGACCTTCAAACATTCCTAGAGAATCTAAAGAAGCAGATGCCCCATAGTAGCAAGATGATCTGGGAGAACACTTGCCACAGAAACCTTTTGAAAACTTAAGACTTTTTTAACTGGAAGTTGTGACATATATTTTTAAAGCAAGTTCACAAATAGCAATAAACCAATTTTTACCCAAAGACCCTACTTCTGTATGTTCAAAGGTGGATTACCGCAATGCTATATAACATAGTAATGCTGCCACTTTAGTTTACAAATGGCCAAATGCAGTCATGTCAGATTCCACACAGACAATACACTCCTCAGAAACCTGAAGTTACAGGACTGTAAGGAAAACATGTCATCATATACAGATAAACTGCTACTGAGGCAGTGACAGCTTTGCTGTGAATTTGTTGAATATGTTCAAATACAACACATCAACCTTTCCTTTAAGTGTCTCTCTTGATAAGCATATGCATTAATTATGTTTGACAACTGCTATGACACACACACTTACCCTTGGAAGCAAAAAAACCTCCTAAACTAACTTATTTTTAAGCTGTGGGGAGACACTTCAATTTCTATACAAGGCAGTCTTATTTAAATAACACCAGTTAAAGTTTGGATATAACTAAAGCTAATTAGGCAATGCTATTCAGTAATACCCACTTTGGAGTCAACTATATCAGACAGCAACAAATCCCATTGTGTCCCTTTACCACTTCCAGATTTGCCAAGAGTCGAAAGTAACTAATGTTTTCCCCAGTTCAGCTCACAAGAAAGTAAAAATCATTAATTCCTTTAAAAAACCATACATTTAAAAGCTGCTTGAGCTTGCCTTTACACCCCAGTAAGTTTATGTATTCATGATGTATTTACATTATTTGCTCAGTTCCAGTATTACACTTGAACTTAAGCCAAGTTATCTCTGTGTTTAACACACAATCACCAATTACTTTGATGCAGAGTTGTATTTTTTGTGAACCTTCTTACTATTACAGACTAGACAAGCCAGATGTTTTTTTCCCTTCTACAAATTCCATTCTAGTATGACAGGAAACATTCTAGTAACTAAAAAATATCTGATGAATTTAATATTCCACAGGAGGTCTTACTAATATATATCAAATTTTAATAAAGAGAATGCTATTACATCTGTGGCACCTCGGCCGGCTATTACACATACTGTTCTGATCACAGCTAAGTCTTGTTCAAAAGCTGTCATTAGCTACCCATAACTATGTGTCTTTTGCAGCTAACCATTTCTCGAGTAACTACCCTCCCCAGTACTCCTGGTGTCCTTCACTACACAGCTTTCTGTCAAAATAATCCCAGTTCACTTAACACTTTCCTGTTCAATAGTTCACTTGAGTTCAAACAGCAAGCTTAATCACAAGGACAAAGAAACATATCCAAGTGAGGCATTTGAAAATTTTAAGCTTAACTCACCTTTAAGCATATTACTTTTGATACTTTTGATAACTCATCTGTGTACGTGACTCACAACATGTACATTTTAACCCAATAAAATGTTACTGCACAGAAATAATGCTACACAATTGTTTTTTTCTAATATTTATTTTTTTTCACCTGCAAACTGTAGCAAAACATGATCAGCTTTATTATGCAGACAGGTATCCCTCTAACATTAGAGATTTAGGCATGTATAAATAGAAGAGCTCTTAGGAAAGGAAAACATTTTGAGAAATGAACAAACCTTCAATTTAACTTCATGACTTCCAATACCAATGGTTAAAATGATGTAGCTCATTCATTCCAAGAGATACAACAGCACCTTAAAGTGGCTGATCTATTTCCCAGTAACATTTTTCACATAACAATGTGTTAAAGTTACAAATACTGATATGCACAAATAGCTATTTTCTAAGAAAAATATGTACAGTACTGCAGCATAATGAATGTGGTATCTGCAATAACTTATTAGCCAATTTTAATATACATGATACCGCTACTTTTTACCTGCCAGTTCACAGGTTCAAGGATGTTACCACAGCCCTCTGTTTTGCACGTTATTACCTGGTGTGTGGGGGGGTGATTTTCTTGCTTTTCGTGTATTTTTAATTTTTTTTTTTTTAAAGGTACACAATGCAGGCTTTTATTTTTACTTCTTAAAGACTTCTTTTGTGTTTAAAGCTAATATCAGTGAAACAAGACAACAGTGCAAGAGGCGCAGAGATGTTATGTGACCACATAAGAGTTCTTTTGGGTAAAGTGTCTATAAGGCTATAAGAAAGGATTGGTTGATGAGCTTCCTGTTGGAAATTGTCCTGTTGGTGCACCAGCCTGGGGGAAAATGAAAGGAGAAAAATAAGACAAATATTTAAGATTTTTTTTCCATATTGTAAATGAGAAATGCAGGATATATAAAAAGAAAACAACCTATTATGAAATATTTCTGGTTTATGTTGCAGTTTGGTTTTTTTTGGTGGTTCTCTGAAATTACACTAATGTAAGAGCATGTATACATACAAGTATCTCTGTTTTGACTTTAACAGCCTTACAAATGCCATGTCATTGTATTAATAAATTGCATTTAGGAGATCCACATGCTGCCTTCCCTTATTTGAAGGAAAAAAAAAAATTGTGTGCTTCTAAATTGTGTTACAGATTATGCCTCTTTAAACATACAGAAGTTATTAATATCATGCAACAACTCACTTACCATAAAAGGGTTACTAGATACTCCAACAGCTGCAGCTTGTCCAAAAGGAGTTACTACAGGCTTTGCCTGTCCAAATGCAGCAAAACCTGCTCCTTGGAAAGATAAGTGAAAAATATTAATAATAGTAATCAGTCTTCAAAGAGTTCTTTGCTGCAGGTCCCACACAAAAATAAGTGGAAGCTTGGACTGCACAATCCTGAGGACTGATCCTATTTAAACACTATTGTGAATGTAAGTGTAAAAAAAAAAAAAAAAAAATATGGCTGGGCATTTTGGTTTATTTTCAACTGTTCAGAGCTAACCAATTTCCAATTTCTACATAAGCACTTTTTTCAATGTTATTTTATCATTTAAATTTAGGGAGAAAGTACTTTCTGAAGTTAGAGGAAGTATTATAATTGGTTGCAGACACTCCAAAAATGAAGACAAAACAATCCTTCTTGCATAAAAACCCTTTGAGATTATGGTAAAATTTCAGTTACTTTGCTGCACATAGCCAAGTCAGGAAGCTCAACTACAGAGCCAAAACAGTGTGTGAACCCCTCAACAATATCATTATGAAGTTCATATAGAAATAAATAAACACCCGTTATTGCTAACTTACAGAATCTCCGTGTTTCTGATTTAAACAAGATTATCTAAAACATATAGACCTACCATTTGGCTGCTGAGCAAAAGCAGTCTGTTGAGGGAAAGCTGCCTGGGTTGGAAATGTGGGCTGCTGGAAGTTGCCACTAAAACTAGTAGGAAGACTGTAGGACGCAGGAGTTCCAAATCCTGCAGGCATACTCATGGATGCAGTACCAAATGTTGCTGCTGGTCGGCAAAAAATAACATTAAATTATTTGTAAGAAAACACTTGTTTTGTTAGACAAATTACTATAATGCCATGTTAAGAAAAGTCTCTCAGTGCCTCAGTGACCCTACAAAAGTTAGGTTCAACTTCTACAGCCACCGAACTGATTTGTTAGCTTGGATCACCACCAACTAGGTGCATAATTTACTTTTGCACTTTAAAACTGAATGCAATAATTTAAAATGTACTAGATCCAGCACGTTCAGATATAGTTTCTGAAAAGAAAATTATTTTTTACATTATCTACATTATCTTTTACTTCCCCCAGAGTTTTTCTGGTAAAACTCTGTACACATCAGAAGCAAGCATAAGCCCCTCTGTTTTTCTCCTGAGAAAAGGATGAAGGGATCTTCCTACTTCAAGCTGCACTCCAGGAAATTACAAGTTAAAAAAAAAAAAAATCATAAGGGATACATGCATCCCCTCTCTCTTCATCCCATCTTTAATGTTGCTTTAAAGGAAACTTTCACCATGCACATTATTTGAACACAAAGTTCCTATTGCAAATGCTCTTACTGTTGAGGTAAGACTTAAAACAAACAAACAAACAAAAAAAAACCCAAAAAAAGCCCCCCAAAACTTTTAATCTGATTCTCTGCTGAACATTTCAAGTAAAGAACACATAGCTCATATGCAATTCCACATGCCTTCAGCAAATAAACAGGAGCACATCAAGTAAAAAATCTAGTAACAAAACCATTATTCAGTCTTTTGGGAGTTAATCTAGAAAGGATATGCATATAAAGGTTTTTTTGGTACAAATACAACCATCAGGCATTTCATTCTAGTTAAACATTTGACAGAACTTTTCTCTTGAAATGTTACAAGTTAGCTTTTATGCAAGCTCAACTGCTTAAAAAAATATATATATTTAATGGATATAGCCTAATTAGCATTTGAAAAATTTATACCAAAAGTACTTAAGGGCAAGACATTTTACATACATAAACTATTGACAAAGTATGCACAATTATTAACATTGTTCAAGTTACAGTAAGCAGAGAAGCTATTCAACAGGAAAACTTGCTAAAACAGCAAACAAAAGCACAACAAAATGAGCAGAGACTTGGGAGATCCCAAAAGGCATCAAGCTACTGTTGGTAGAAACCTCAAGAGTCACTCAACTTGTTATCATTACATTGTGACCATGGAAGATATCAATAATGGTTTTGTTTTAGTTGCTTAAGAGGTTGTCTATGTATGCTTTACTCTCCCTTTGCCCAGTTGCCAATACCCACACCCACTCCATTTAAAAAAAAAAAAAAAATAAAATGGAAAGTCTTTGGAAATTCTATGTGCAGAGAACCAGATAGCTATCAATAAGCTTCTACAAGCAAGAACAATTAGCCACAAGAAACTTGATACCAAATGTGGCCACCTACCAAAATGAGCCTGAGGAAATATGTGAGAGTGCATTGCTCCCGAGAGGCCTTATGGAAGCCACAAAGAGACCAGACAATGTCAAATCATTTATACACTCTTAAACAGTCATTTCTTAGTTTATATATATATATATATCTTTAAAATATACACACACGTATGTAGGAAACAATTTGTCCATAGCATGACCAGCAATAGATTAAGCTAAGAAAACCATTAGAAATAAACACTACAAAACAGATATCCCACCTAATAAATAGCAAAGTTCATGCAGAAAGAAAGCTTAGCATAAAAGGACAAGCTACAAGTTTACACCTTACACTGAAAGGGGCAGAACATTACTTATAGTCATTATCTCTGTCATCTAGTGACATAACATCCCTGTAACTGTCAAAGGGTTGAAACCCCTGCAAGCCAAGGACAGCAGTTTAGAAGGTAGAAGGATACAGTTGTGATATTCAAACAAACCATCTAAAGAGGTTACAAGTTGATTCAAAATAGCACAGCTGAGAATGAGATTAAGGAAAAATAGATTTTTGGCATTAAATAGCCGAACAAGTTTAACTGCCTAATATCTCAAAAGGGAGTGAAAACATAATTCATTTTAGCAGAGGACATGAATTTGATCAATTCACAGTTTTAACTCAGCCTGATCAGTTTAATACAGCCTTCCTAATATTTTGAGCAAAGTACAACTCAATGTTAAAATGCACACATTGCAGATTTAAACCTGTAGAAGTCCAGTTAACAGGCAAAAGTGCCAAAATTTAGCAGTGCCTTTGGAGAGGAAAATTTGCATAATCCAGCAGTCACCTAAATTCAAGTTCTGTGTTTTAAAAAAAAAAAAATGACAAGTTGCTTTTTTAAAAAGTGATTAAGCTTTTGTCTACAAAATTATGATTCTACAGAATCCTGCCCCAGAAAATTAATGTAATTCATAAGTGTAAAGATTATATTTAAACATATGTTTTACCGTTAAAAAAAGATAAAACTAAAAAACATCACCAATATACTGAATAAGTGGACTGATAAGGAGCTAACAGCCCAAAAGCCTTCTCTTTCCTGGTTCTAGCTCCAGCTCTCTGGTTTTGAGGGCTTTCAGGACTTTATTTTAAAGAAATAAATTTTAAAAAGCAAGCGTATCAGCTTAGCAGTAGGGCTGTCAAGATCCCTGATTTCAGGACAACATGCTATGAAGCATGCTTCAAAGCCAAGGTTATAGTCTTGGACATTACCCAACTGGTAATACACGGAATACACATAGTTTAGGTAGTATTAGAAGATCTTAAACATTTTGACATTTTTCATGGCCACCATTTGACATCCTAGGATTGGGCCAGAAACAGGAAAATAATGTCCTCAGCCCAATAAATAACATCACTTACCTAAAAAAAAAAAAAAAAAACAAAAAAAAACCCAACCCCCCCCCCCAAAACCAAAAACA
>NW_010311056.1:9840-18703 GCF_000700745.2 Antrostomus carolinensis
ACCACCCCACCCCAAAAAAAAACCCTGAAGTTGATTTCTGCAGCATATTCATAAATATTGTACTCTACCTTGAACAAACACACAACACATCAAATAGACTAGAGACAGGTAACACAGAAAATCTTTAAGGAACAAATTACAAAGGTATGGAAAAAAGAAAAATCAATGCAAGTCTTGAAAGAAAGTGTCTCAAACACTTATTGTTTTTTTTCCTAACCTGTTGCTCCTCGGCTATTGGTCTGGAATGGATTTGTTGAAGGTGCCACTGGGGCAACAGGGGCAGCTACAAATGGATTTGTGGAAGGTGTTGCTGAAAAGATTAAAAACAGTTTATTTAATAAAGTCTTCTAAAAATAGTCAGTCTGACTCACATTAAGTTTATAGAGAGATACAAATTACATAAAAAATTGGGAATTGATAATAAAATGCTTAATTTTAAATCCAACACAACAATAGTAATTTTCTGGCATCCTTTAGTAACTTCATTATAACTAATATAAAAGTATAGCACTACCAACTAAAAATTAGTAAGATGTTTGCCTACAGTCCACAAAAGGTGTTAGTAACACTTATATACCTCCAAATGGAGCAGGCACACTTGAAGATGCAGGCTGTGTCTGGGCAGTAGCAGCCACAGGTACTGTTCCAAAAGCACTGCTGAAAACAATTCATACATTCAATGGAGTTAGAATTGCTCATTTAACAATCAAATACAACTTACAGTTATTGTTGACACGTAAAAGAATAGAAAAGGAATGCTTACGTGCAGTTTGCAAACTACAATATAATTCACTGATGCCAGGAACTGAGCCCCTGATGCCAAGGTCAGAGGCTATAACTAGTGCTGAGCAATGAAAACTCATCTCTACCAACAGCAGGAGAAAGAAAATTGAATAGAGGCCATCAGAATAAAGGCTGCAAAGCAGAAGCTTTAGGGGCATTTGCAATACCAGACAGAGCTATAATAGGCGTTTGGTATTTATTACTCTAGTGATCTAAAAAAGAACTAGTTGGCATCATTTACATTATAAATATCTGGGTAACTTTTTTGCTGGGCATGATGCTATGATTTTCAGTATGCATACAAATATTCTACACAGGTGTTACCATCTAACAGGTTTAGCATGTAATGACTAGAAAGCTGAAGAACATTCTGCTGACATAAATTACTCTTAATTTTATCTTGTAATATTATATCAGACAGTACTGCTATTACTTAAAACAAAGGATGCAGTTTCAATAATACCTCTAAACGCATTCAACATTTCCCTATTTAGACAAGAAATAAAACCAGATTTGAGAAACTCCTTTGAGCTACTTCTCTGCACATTGTTGAAGTCAATGTAGGAAGTCAGCTGTTTCTAACAAAGTACCTGCTAACATTACTGGTGGAAGTATACGCGTTACTAGAGGTTGCTGTGGAGCTGAACACGCTGTCTAATTCTGCTAGAGCCGCATACTTGTCTGAAGATGCACTTGACTGATTTGGGGCTGACAACGCAGGACCTGCTGATGCTGACACTACTGTACTGAAGCCACTTCCTTGCTCACTACCACCTAGAAAGAAATAATATTAAAAATGGTGAAGATGGTTTCTCTTTCTACCCTGACAATGTTAAGAACTAAATGAAAGTTCATGGACAGTTTCAGACTTAAAATTAAATATGCACTAGGGCATAGAGGGAAAAAAAAAGTGTTTAACAAGCCATGAGCTATTAGCAAAATGTCATGCTTCTGTAGATACTCTGCAGCTCCAAAGAGCCTCTGGTTTCCCTGGAAAATGGTAACTCTATACTACCAGCATCTTCAACTAGAAAATTTAACAAAAGACATACCCTCAAATAATCCATCCAATCCAAACAAAGCTCTACAAACCAACACAAGTTTTTATATAACATTTGAGAAGAAAAAAGTTAGAGAATAACTAGTTTTTCTTCCTTAACTTAAAATCAACTAAATCCAAATATCACTGCTATTAGCTTATAAAAAACTAAAGCCAAATCTTTTTGTGGCAGAGAGGCAGGATCTCTGGCAGTTCTCTGCAACAACTATAGCTCTCCACTCAAGAGCCTTCACTACAGGTTTTAGCACAAATATAAAATATATATTTATACTTTTACATATTTTCATCATTGCAGTAATAATTATTTAGATATTTCCATTTAGAGTTATTAATCTTGATAGGTTCCCAAAAAGTAGTCTTCTGATGACATCCTTTTGGAGTGACATTAGTCTTAAAACTCTTATCTTACACACTGGGGGTAAACTGACGTGAAATTCTATTGATAACTTAAAGAAAGGACATTTTGAAATACAGTTACTATTTTGACAAGAACAATCATCTTTGTCGTAAATATGCATATGTAGAATTAGCATGTTAAAGAACAAAGTTTGATACCTTGCCCTGCACTGAAGATATTATCTAAATTAGCAAGAGCTGCATATTTGTCAGCTGACTGGAGATTCGGTTTATTCACTGCAGCTTTACTGGCTGCAGTTGCTGTTGTGTTGCTCTGAGAAGTATTGAAGGCTCCAAAATCAGCACTGGAGGATTTGGGGAAGTTATCAAAGTGAGCAAAATTGGCATTCACTGATCCAGCACTTCCACCTGTAACAAATTAAGTTAAACATGGTCAACACTCCAAAGCTAGAGAAAGTCTCTCCAACTGCAACTGATGGCACAATAATCCCACCTCTTTGTGGTTACGTGAGGCAACACGTTCCCCAGCCCCCTCCCATATGTTTAAGACCCCTTCCCTTTTCCTTCAAAGTTACATTGGGTCATCAGATTTTTATTTTTTTTTTTAACATATGTTTCAGTCTGCAGATCAAGGACCAAAAAATTCCAAATTTCAACAGTTTAAATCACAGTCATAATTTGAGCTTGGAAAACTATATGCTATTTACTAGCTGTTCCAGTAATTTCAACAATAATATTTTGCTAGAAAAATAAGTATTTGTCTGAATCTTTAATATTAAAAAATACAGAAGCTTTATTTTCCTTTCATATGTGTCTAACGAATAGCCACTATTTGCATTTACTTAATAGTACAATGTTTAATCATTTCAAATGCCAGTCATCATTCTAAGTAAAAAACCAGCGCCTGGAAGTCCAAAAGTGGAATGACTTCATGCCAAGGTTTAGAGAGATAGTTTGGTTCTCTGTTCTCAGATTTTTAGACTACATCCAGTCAGGAAAGACACAAACACAGTTCTTGATATACCAAGTCTTCAGTGACACATAAATAAATTATAAAAATATGACTTAGGTCCACACAACTGAATTTCAGTTCAAATATGAAACCATGAGCTTACATCTCTTCAGTGTCCAAACAATTTAATCTAGGCAGGTCATGTACTTAAATTTAAATAAGTCATTTCATTAAGTGTATCACATTTTGTAACAGTTGATTGAGGACTCCACCCATACTACAGAACACACAACTTTCTAGCAGCATAATCAGTAAGTTAAAACATATGCAACAGCAGCAATGAAAGTGCTACACTACAATGGCAAAAAAATGAAGCAAGCCGAGTTTTCCACTGCGTGGAACTTACTGTGTACAGCCTGGAGAGGAAAAGCTGAAGTAAATTCACCAAAACTGCAGCTAGATGAAAGCGTTCTGAACGCTGGACAGCCAGAAATTGTGTGTGGGTTAAAGATAACATAAGAAGGGAGAAAGAAAATTTGAAAAAAAGTTTAAAACGACACCACACTCAAAAGAAAAAAAAAAAAAAAAAGGAAAAGAAAGTCAGTCAGCCAAAGATCTAGACAAACAGCAAGTGTAAGCTCAGGCAGTTCTAAAGCATGATCAAATTAAAGGAAAGCAAAATAAATCTTAGCAATAGGCTCTACACGTGAAGTCAAACATACTGAAGTGTGTGCGTATGTTATACACATGCATAGACACACCTTCTTTGGTACTGTGATGTGCTTTTGGGTCTACTGAAACACTTCTCTTACAAGATAAAGAGTCAACCCAATATTTATCAAAAGTAGCATGGTTTACTCTTTTCATAGTTATTTCAGGTGTAGAGCTAACAAACGCATAGTGCCATAAATCAGACTTCTGAGTAGCATTAGGAAAAAAAAAAAAAAAAGAAAAAAGAAAATCAACGCCAAACAGAAGGAATTCATTTTGAGTTTCCCCAGAGCTTCAGATGGCTTAATTACATTAAAGCAGGCAGATGCAAGAAAAACTCAACTTAAAGACCTTCCAACATAAAGGTAAAGATTATTTAAATTAAGTATTAATTAAAAGTGCTAGGAGTTCTACCTGTATTTTGGGGCTGAAAAGAAGACTGACTTGCTGTGGGGAAACCTCCAAAATTACTCGAGCCACTAGACTGTCCAAATGCATCAAAGTTTGCAAAACCTGCATTTGCAGAGTTCTGCACTGTAAATTGCAAAGGAACAAAACATGTTAATGGATATGGGAAATAAACACAAAACCAGATGTACTAACTGAATTCATGATCATGACAGCCTTCAAGGGTTATGTCCTACCTTGTAATTTCTTTTTACATGAAAAAAATATACAATTGACAGTTATCTTCGAACAAGCTTTGACAAATCACCTTCACAGAGCTGTACCAGTTAATGCTACTTCTCTCCTCCTCACACATACTACTACTTACAACTGCATGACCTGATGAAGTCCAGTTCAGCTTTACCCTAGAGTGTTTGCAGTAGTGGCTGCTCAGGGAAAAAACAGCCAAAAAGTACAGAATACCAGACGCATACCTGTAGAACCCAAACCAGGTACCCTTCTAAATGCTAACTTCCAAAATTAGCATTTGTGGACTAACTGAACATTTCTTTGGGAATAAAAACTAGAAGATATTATTGTAACACACTGACAATTTGAATTCCTCACATATAAAGCATTTCTTCTTTGGATTAATTTAGTTTGGCACCACTTGAATAGTTTTGCCTAGGTTTATCAATTCATTTCACTGGAAAATTCAGTTTTTAAAAAAACTAAATCAGAATACAGAAATACGGAAAATCAATACCAATGTCAAGAAGATAGAATTCATAGAGTGTATCCACAAAATAAAATCCAAGGAAATTTCAAATAGAATTTCAGTTTCCGCCTTCCTTTCGTGCCATACTATAGGAGAAAATAAAAGTTAACACCCATCTAATTTCAAACAGCTGGACATTCAAGCATCTATAGATTCAACAGGAATTGAGTGCCTAACTGATATGCTCCAAATAAAGTCTTAAACACTATAATAAGCAAGAAGTAAGGGGGGAAAAAATGCAAACCAACCCCCTATATATAGGCAACTTGAGTTACTATCTAAAGAAAGCCCACAAAACACCTTCTAGAGTAACAGATGGCAGTACATTATATTTTTGGGTCAGGACTTGTTTACTCTGGAAGGATTTTAAAATAGTAAGTTATGCTGATTGTTTAAGTACTGTTACTTAATAGTCAGATAATACTAATAAAAAGTTGCATTATTTCACTTAATTTCTATTAAAAAAAAAAAGCATCTGCACTACAGATTTAAAAACTAAAAGGACATTTTCATACAAACTACTACATTCTAAAATGCTGCTAATATAAATGAAAGTGTAAGTATTTCCCCTCACAGGGTTCACTGGGAGAGAGGGTGAGGTTTGATTCTACTTGATACTTTTTATTAGAAGTGTACATGCATATTGGGTTTACATGGCACAGTTTTGGTATCAGGGGGCTGCAGCAGTGGCTGAGAAGCTGCCCCCATTTCTGACAGTCAGCTCCAGGCAGCTCCAAAACAGACCTGCCACTGCCCAAAGCTGAGCCCATCAGCAACGCTGGTGGCAGCTCTGCAGTAACATCTTTAAGAAAGGGTAAGAAACACTCCGCGACAGCTGTAAGAGAGAGGAGTGAGAAAAATGCAAGATAAACGACCCTGCAGACACCAAGGTCAGTGAAGAGGGAGAAGGAGGGTATGCTCCAGACACTGGAGAACAGATTCTCCTGCAGCACATGCAGAAGGCTACAGTGAAGAATGTTGTCCCCTTGCAGCCCATGGAGGACCATGGTGGAAGACCTATCCACACTGCAGGCTGTGCAGGACCCCACACCAGCGTAGGCAGAGATGCCCTGAAAGAAGCTGGAACCTGGGGAAAGCCCATGCTGGAGCAAGCTCCTGGCAGGAGCTGTGGCTAATGGAGCGGAGCCCATGCAGAAGCAGGTTTTCTGGCAAGAGCTGTGACCCTGGGGGGTGCAGCCCACACCTGAAGGGCCATAACCCATGGAAAGGACATATGCTGGAGCAGTTCTTGAAGAACTGTAGCCCATGCCAAGGGCCCACGTTGAAGAAGTTTGTGAAGGACTGTGAGGGACCCTACAGTGGAGCAAGGGAACAGCATGAGGAGGAAGAAATGGCAGAGGTGAAGTGTTACGAACTGACTGCAACCCCAGTTCCCCATCTTCCTCGGGAGGTAGGCAAAAGAGTCAGGAGTGAAACTGAGCCTCGAAAGAAGGGGTGAAGGTGGTTTTAATTTTATTAATTGACAATAAATTAAGCTAATCTTCCCCAAGCTGAGTTTGTTTTGCCCATGACGGTAACTGGTGAGTGATCTTCCTGTCTTTATCTTGACTCACAAGCTTTTTCATCATATTTTCTTCTGCCATTCTGCCAAGGAGGAGGAGTGAGAAAGCAGCTTAGTGGGCACCTGACAGTCAGCCAAGGTCAACCCACTACAGCATGAGAGTCAACAAGAAGGGGGAAGAAGGAAAAAAAAAAATTCACCTTTAAAAGTATGCAAGGAGAAAAAGTTGACACAGAGGAAAAATAGTTTCTATTATTATACCATCTGTACTGGTTCAAACAGCATTCTACAGACTTCAATCCTAAATTCCAGTTTGGAGTTTTTTGTTTGTTTTGGTTTTAAACCAATAGCTTTTTAAGAGGAACAAAGTAAGAATTCAATTACACCTTGCTTTAAAATCAAAGTGATGCTTTCATCCTGATGCACCAATTGGAGAGGGGCTACTTGGAGACTGACATTTAGCTGACCGAACAGGATTAATACATAAATGTCACTCCTAGAATTGTGACAGAATTTTTCGTTTTAACCACTCACATGAACAGAATACTACGTCAAGAATCTCAAATGAAAGATCGTTTTGGTCTAGATTAAAAAATGGAACGTATTATATTACAGGCCTCAACAATTGTAGTGCATTAGCTGACATAGAGTACGATTTGCAAGTGGGTCCATGTTAAAAAAGCTGTAAAGACTCTTCTGCAGAGTATTCAGATGTTAATCTTGCTGTATTTTATGTGGTAAAGTCTAAACCTATGTAAAAGTGGCACAAAGGTAAAGACCAGGTACGACTTGTACTTTCTTGTACCTGAACAATATGTCGATCATGTTTTTAAGGATGGATTAGCAATTCCAAAATTCAGTTCTCCATGCAGAAATCCAAGAACAACCCTAAGTAAGCTAAGGAAGTGTAGTGGATTGCAGATTGGCATATTTACAGCTTGGCAGATTTACAGCTGCTGTTATGACTGCAGAGCAATGAGGCAGTACAAAAGCTAGGTGACTAAGGCTAGCTCAAATGTGACATCACCAGTCATGGCAATGCAAGCTGCCCCTACAATCTTTGCATAGTTTCTTCTGTGAGGGCTGCCCTACCTAGTGTGGAATAAAGGCATGAAACATTGCAAAACAACAACAACAACAAGAGGTCCACATATATTCAATTACAAAATTGAAAATAATTCTCTAGGAAACAATAACTATGCCATGCTATTTTATTTCTTGTGGGTAAAGCCTCTTCTCCCTTGTTACCTGTGAGTTGTGCTGTCTCACTACTCATTTTCAAAATCTTTTGTGCAGCTCTTCTATTTGTCCTAGCTTCAGCTGGGATAGAACTAGTTTTCTTCTTAGTAGCTAGAATCGCACTGTTTTGGATTTAGTATGGGATTTGGTATGAGAAGAACATTGATAATACACTGATGTTTTCAATTGTTGCTAAGAAATCAAGGACTTTTCAACTTCCCATACTTTGCTAGCATGCAGGTGCACACGAAGATGGGAGGGAGCATAGCCAGAGCAATGGATCCAAATTATTTAGTTAACCACAGTGTACACGAAGGGAAAGATAAAAGTCCATCTCCTGTAGGCATAGCTAAAACCAAGCCCTAAAACAAGAACACCAGACCATAAATTTTGAGAAAGCACTGCTAGACTAAGTGCAAGTTCTTCCATCCTCTATCGTTCTGTGTGACTACTAACAAGAATTACATGTTTATACATCTCCTTAAATGAGCATTTAAAACTCATTTTTGCCAAAGCTGGTAGACTGATCAACCCTCATTGTGTCCCAAAGGGAAGAGTCCTTAACATTTCATTATTAGTTTCAGTTAACACTGCCCTGTGGTTACTGCACATGGAAAAGCCTTGTGTTTTACCCTAGCAAGTCAGGTATCACCTTCAGATAAACCAGTCTGCAATACACTTTCTGCTATCACATGCTCAGAATTACATTTTTGTCTTTTAGAAACTGATTTACCAGCCCTGAAACTGTTTTGGGTTCTAAAACTTACGGAAAAGAGTCACAGGAATGATCACAGTGGTTAGTTATTGAAACGGAAAACTAGTCAGTACAGCTGAGTATTCCTCTGAATTTTGATTTTCAGCACTTATTTCAACTAGAAATTAACAGAATCTTTCACCAGATTACATTTATTCTGGAGTGTTCATATTGCTCTTTATCCTTTTAAAAATTACTCAGCAGAGATGCAGTGGACTTTTACCTAGGTTTGGAACACAGCATTGAAATATTGCTTTAATGTAATTTTCATCTCCTGAAATCCACAAAGAGTAATTTAAGTGTATATAAATATAGAATCA
>NW_010311056.1:18737-30025 GCF_000700745.2 Antrostomus carolinensis
ATAATTAAATATCTGCAGCCTCTTCAGTAACACAGTACAACATTGGCCAGTTAGCATAAGTTCTCCCAGTTAAATATACCTCCAAAAAGATGATTAACAAGAAATTTTATGTTAAAGATTTTACAAAATACACTGCAACAGCAATTCTTATTCTGTATTACTGAATTCAGTTGGTTATTTTACAAGTTTTGTTTTGTTTTTTTAAAGTTAACTTTGAGAAAGCCTTGATACTTTGCTCAGTTCCTCAGGTGTGCCTTAAGTCCCCTTCATCACACTTCCTCTCAGCTATTAACAATTTCAGGACTGATTTGCAAGAAGTATCTCTTATTCTTGTTGGCTTAGCAGCATCAGTTTCTCTCAGAAAAGCTACATGAAAACGACAAAGCCCATTCAGACAAGACAGGCAAAGCTACTTTTCCCACAACTACAATGCAAGTTGGCAACAACATCCTTCAGTGACCACAGAATCAACTTTTTCTTTAGGACAGATTTCTATGGCTCAAGATCTTAGGGTGGAAATAAACCCTGAGGGCTCAATATATTTTACTGAAGTCATTCTTCAAGAATTCAAGGCCTACCCCCACCCTCAGTCCAGACACACGCTCAAAGCTTGTTTATTCCTCCTGAAACTACAGAATGCTATCCATATGGGTAGTATTTAGTTTTCAAATAGACACACACACAAAAGAGGTGGTCATCCTTTAAACTGAGGAAGCCTTTGTTTTTCTCTTAACAAATTGACAGTTACTGTCAATGCATTTGAACTCCTCTATAAAGTCTCTATATCTGCTTAATTTTCATGAATGCTCCTCCTAATAATTTTCAGAAGGAAAAGCGAAGGTCGAATAGCAGCTTCTCCCTGCAGTCTGTTACTCATCCTCTTGCTCTCTCTCCCAAAGAATTTAAAGTTCTAGTAGTAGGCAGAAACAGTCTAATGATGCGTATCATAGAAAATAGCTATAGCAACTCCTGCTTCAAAAAGCAGGATTACCAGCCTTTATATCTTCAACCTTTCTTTATAAAGATCTAAAGGAAATCTCGATCAATACAATATTCTCAAGGCACAGAAATTACATTTCTTTCATTAAGTTTAGACTAAAGTAATCAAAAATTAAAACTACATTTTATACATTTAAAAGGGATACACTGCTCAGAATACTTACCTGTGTGACTGTTGAAGTGTGCAAAATTAGCAAAATTTGCTGTAGCAGTTGACTGAGTAGGAGCAGCAGCAAAGATATCTGAGCCCAGGTCGCTGAGTAGGTCAAATTGTTTCTTTTCTTGTTGCTGCTGTCCTTGAGATCGAACTACAACAGGAGACTACAAAAAACATTTCAATGAGCTAATAAAACCTGATATTTTACCAAACTGACTTTTGCAAAATACTAGAAGGATAGATTAAGTATATTTCTTTAACAAGCAATTTAGTCCTCAAGTTTAACATGCTGTATATAGCACAGACCCTCCTCCTATAGTATCAGGAAGACTATGCTACTACAGTGGCTTTTAAAAGAACTCTGCAGCAGATTTCCATGGATTAATAGGACCTAGAATAATAAAATAGCAGCATATAAGCAAGTTCAAAATTATGTATTTAAAACTGCAAATATTGTACAAATGCAAGCAATAAAATTTAATTTTACAAGTTGGAAAATAGTTATTCACTGCATTCTGAAAAAGTCTTCAGAATTCAGTACAGGGGGAGAAAAATTGAAGATTTTTACATCAGGGCTGCAAGCAGCAAATTTCTGTTTGCATCTTAAGAGGTCCATTCAAAAGTTGCCTGTACCCCAAAGGTAAAACAGTTTTGAGAAAAACAGTTCTAAGAAAAACTCTTTTCCCCCAAACTTTAAGTACATATTGTTTGGCTTTATATATAAACAGCACATAGACACTCCCTGAATGCCACTTGTTAAGACAGTTACAGAATTAACATGCATGCTTTTAATCTGCATATTCACTACTAATCTCAGAGTTAACAGTATCAGCCATGTTATTGTTTTGAAATAAAATCCCCAAACATTAAAATATACCACATTAGGTTCAAAATTTTAGAAATATTTATGCAAAATACAATCTTAATTAAACTTGTCAACTGCACTGGAAAATTCTGCTTACTGAAAGTAATCATTTAAAAGAAAAATCAATTTTGTCAATAGAAACAAGCTTTACTTAGAAACAGATCTTCAAATATCTGTATACTTCAACAAAATACGTAAAATAAAGTTGTCTTTAGTGATGACATTATTAGATAACAGTTGCTATTGCAAGAATTCCTGCCACTAAAAAGGTCCCGATGTACATCTCTGTCACTACTCACCTGGCTAGGTGTGCCCTTGTTTAAGTGCAGTGCTGGTGCAGCTTCTCCCAGGAGAGATTTGAGTGGTTTCACCTCCGGCGTGCTGCTTGTACTACTAGCAGAAGACCCCGATATGGATGCATGTACTGATGCCACCACCTTTGCTTGCTCTGGAGGAACATACCTACATTCAAAAAGAGCAATGTTTTTTACGAATTTAACATAAAGAGTTCTGCTCAGATCTCAGCTTTGCTATTTAAACCACTGATCCTGCAACAAATTCTATCCGTAGTTTGCAAAATACTCATTATTTAAATAAGCCAGATTTTTTTTTTTAATGGACTAGAATTCTAAGTAATCAATATTTTATAGCACTTATTTAATAAAAACCACACGTGTCTTCCACCTCCTAATAAAAGCCTGCTAACCCCTCACTTCACACTGTTGTCAATATCCCCTTAAGCCATTTCTGCACCATCAATATGAACTACACAGAGAAACTTATTTAAATAGTTCATCTTCTCTGCTTCCTGTAGCAGCTCTGACAAAAGTCCAGAAAACATTTCACTTTACAGAGCTGCACAATCTAGTCCAAAGAGCACACAAGAAAGAAAGCACACAAGAATGTGAGGATAACAGTCCATCTTCACTTCTTGTCATAGAGGCAATCTTTATAAATGTAAAGCTATCTTACCATCTTTTCTTTTCATATTTTTCCTGTAGAAATTCCTTTACTTTCTGTGGATCCCTGAAGTCTGGAATTGCTGATGATCTATCATCAAATAGGCCTAGCCAAATCTGTTTGCACACCTTATAAAAAACAAACAACCACGAATTAATCAGAGAAAATAAGTTAATTCAAAATCTATTTAAGTTTACAATTGTTAATACATAGAACCATTAAAAACCTGTGTGGCTGCACATCTTTTGTTCCAGACTGAACTGCTTTACCAACTGACTGGTGCACCATGTACTGGTCTAAATACTTAAAAGTTGAAAGACCATCTGTCACAGCATGGCAAGCAAATACCAGCATCCAATTTCATTACCAAATACTTCTTTTACAAAATATTTGTAGTATGTACACATGAAAAGACAAAGCACCTGATCTCTACTTGTGATCTTCAAGACTTCTCCTTCACCTAATGCTACACATTTTACCTGTACTTCAGGGTTTAAACTATTTCAACAGATCCATATGCCATAAGCCGCAGACAGTAGCTTTTAAAGGATCTGAGGTTTAGTATTTATACTTATAATTACTATCTGAGTATAGGAACTTCTTTTTTAAACCATGATGCAGTTTCTATGGTATCATATACATTTAATTTGAGTGATGGTATGAGAGAAAGGGACAAAGTAGTCTTGCTTGGCTTTTGTTTTCTAATTGTAGTTGTAATTGAGCAAAAGTTGAACCAATTGAAAAGTCTTCAGTATATTCAGCTTCATTTTCTGACCAAAACAAGAGGAAAGGAGACTGTTCTCAAACTAAACAAGACACAGGAGTTGTCACACTCAAAATGTTTTCTTTAAGCATTAAGACTACTCTGCAAGTAACCTGAATATGCACCTAAACGATAACCTAAACACTAGCTACCCTCTAAAAACAGATTGCCATTTTAAGACAGTTTTCTTCCAGAGAAGTGGAGTCAAAAAAGTTTTGTTTTTATGATGCATACCCTTTGTTTCCACACCCTTTCTGAAATAGTC
Organism: Antrostomus carolinensis; assembly: GCF_000700745.2. Classification (NCBI taxonomy): domain Eukaryota; kingdom Metazoa; phylum Chordata; class Aves; order Caprimulgiformes; family Caprimulgidae; genus Antrostomus; species Antrostomus carolinensis. Next base: position 22,747 of record NW_010311056.1, read on the forward strand.
CTGACCATCCCCTCTAACACACCTCCTACAAATGTTGCTCTCTATCCCTGCAATATTTTCACGTTTTCAGCATTGTCTCCCATTGACTTTCAGAGGAAGCACATGCTTTAACAAGCAAGAGCTGCAGAAATTGATTGTCCTGAAAGCTGGCAAATCAAGGTAGAAGCTGTGATACTTCCACTACATCATCTTCCCCAGAGAGGCACTAATTTATTTGAGGAGGGGTTCTTCTTCTTTATCTGGCCAGCTAACTTCATGAGAATTGTAGCAACTTAGCATCTTTGGGAACACTAGTTATCAAATGTGATAAATCTTATAGGTAATTTCAAAGATTGCTCAAGATGAGAGAGATTAGACAGACAGTGTATAGCCTGCTGGCATAACCAAACTCCGCGGTCCTTATTGTTTTCTACCAGATAGAGACAAACAACAGGAAACAGATCCAATGCTCAAAGGATAGCTCTAAATTAGTGATTTAAATACTCATCTAAAAATAAGAACAGTAGTTCCTACTTCAAATAAACTCAGCTATTCAGCATTCATTCAGCAACTGTGCGCTACAAAAGGGTCAAGCTCAACACAGTGATCTGAGTTCGCAAATTTAACAGTCATTATTTGCAGCACGGTAGTAGGTGAAATGAAACTGAAGGTATTTAATACTTCTTCATACAAAGTCAGAATAGATAAACTTAGTCAAAAAAGTCACAAGTCTGTTCCAAAACAATAGCCAACAGCATGAAGCACTATTTTAATAGTAGCAGTCTTTCACATAAGCACAACTTTTTGCTGACAAAATTTATAAAGTCAGAACATTTATGGGTATAACTTTAAACATCTGCAGTGGATAGTCTGATGTGAGCCACCAGTAGTATTCCTATACTTAGATTTCTGAGTAAAAACTGTATCAACTAGTAGTCCTATGATTGCTAGGAGGAAGAGAAGTCCTGTTCATGGCTAGTTACAGAACACCTGGCAGCAGGAGTTGGTGGAGTCCAAATCTACACAGTCTGATTCCACCCTGGCACACCACACACACCCTCCCTCCCCCCAACATCTTCAATACTGGGAGGTACACCAGGAAACACTGAAGAAAAGAAAAAGTTGTGGCTAACTTCAGACAAGCAGAAAGACAAGTGTTAGAATAGCCCCTATTTGACCCTGCACCTAGCAGAGTAACACTCAGGGCTGTACCATGATTTTTGCATCCAGCCCAGGATGTGCTAGTGAATGAAAGAGGTCCTCTTCCCCACCCATAATCAGACCACTAGATTACTCCTCCTCCTCCTCCCACCCAAACCAAGTCAGATCAAAGAAACTCATCATAATTACCATGTCAGTAGTACCACTGAAACCTGTACTGAGATCAACTCACTGCAACAGTCAAACCACAATCCAGTTTTCCCACCTTTCTCCCGCCCAGTTGCCTGCTTCGTCTTCACCCTGAATGCTTAAGCATTCAGAGGGAGGCAAAAAAAACCATAAAACCAACCAACTCAGTGTCAAATAGTATCAAGCCTTCCTGAACACCATAGGTGATTGCTAGAATAAATCAGAAAACAAGGTCCTGTGTCACTTCAGACCATTTAACAGCTATGCAGCTATAGTAGATAACAGTTCTATGAATATGCAAACAGGTATGAAGGAAGACTGTGCTGTCCAAACACAGCATTGGATTAAAATGATGTAAGCTTCCTAAAGGTGTCAATGTTTGCACTGCATTGCAATTTTTGCAAACCTTCAAAAAGCAGGTTTCCAAAAGCATGTCCTGGAGGAACTTATTTCTTCTAAATACTTAACACAAAAGCAGTGACAACTGAAATATGCCTTAAGTCACTATTATAACTTATTTAATTAACCCTGCCAAGCACTTTTTATTGTTTCTCTGTTACTGATAGCAGAGAGAACTGTATTACTAATGGGCAATATACAACCACCAAGCAGAAGAACCTTGACTTAGCTGCATACACTTCAGCAAGAATAAGTTCTCATTTCAGAGTTTGACAGCAGTACCTATGCAGACACAAGTTAAAACATTTACTTTACCATACCAGAGATGCAAAATAAGTTTAACATAACTTTCTTCACCTACAGAGTTCTCAGAGAAAGTATAATTTCTTAAAAGTCTTAAAATACAGACAAGTCCTTTAGAAAGCCAAATTTTAAAGCTTTAATATCATACAAGAAACTATTAAAAGGCACAGTTCTATTTCTGTATGAAGTACCACACAATGCTTTGAACATCAGCAGCCATTCCAAGCAAGCATTGAGAACACAATAAATGGCCCGTTGTCTTTCCTTGTTTGCTGGTGACCTGTATGCTCTTTCTAGCTTCACTTTTGTTACTATCATCTGACTCGACAGGGATCAACAATACTGCATTGATTATGCTTCAAGCAAGCCATACCACACAATATTCCACTATGTACAAAAAAAGAAAATGACAGTGTGCTGTGCAATACCGTAACATGAAATCAACATTGGAAATTAACATTTAAAAATACTACTGTCAGAGACAGAACTCACATGTCACTCCATTTTTTCTTTTAAATAGTTGTCTTTCCATAGCCTTAAAATAAGTCATTAACAGTACTGGATTTTGTGCAAATAAAAGTTTTCTGTGAGAAATATGAATATTTTTACTGATCAAGCCACCACATATTTTATTTCAAAGCTACTTAAAAGCTCCTCTTATGATAAAGATCAATTAAATTTATGCCATACAACTTGCTGTTGAATTATGGTGGGAATGATGACTCAGCATTTGCATTTTTGGTACCCTGATTATTCCCCTCTAACCACAGCTTTTAAATCTACTATCTGAATATGACAGCACTTAAGATGCTAAAAGATTAACAGTAATAAAATTAAAAAATAGTGGAAATGTAAAAAAAAAAAATCAAATCAAATTGGCAACTTCAGTTGCCAATACTTCAACATGAGCTTCAGTTCTATGTTCTGTCTGGCCTGACAGCTGCCCAGCCAGGACACCTGAACAAATTAAAACTAGCACACAGTTATTCACAGCATGTGTTGACTCTGGCCCAGCCACTACTCGCAGGACATGGGGAAAAAACATGCAGAAAGTCAGTAAAGGGCCTATAAATGTGCACAAAACCAAGCTTTAAACAATTACTCACTCTACTGAACACCAAATTTTCTTCCTGGTTTTCTAATACAAGCTGACTGAGGAAAAAAAACCCAAGGAATTAATTTTCAAAAGAAGTAAAAATTCAGAACAATATCTGCTTTGAGATATTTGAATTTTATATGCCAAAGCGCATGTATTTCAAAACACCTCTCTAACTACTCCATACTCAAATTAGAAATGCAGAGCTGATTCAGAAAATGCTACTGCTCAAATTTCATGATACATCTTAAACTCCATTTCAATAGAATTACTCATTTCTTTGCTTTTACAGATAACACACAAAGAACCATCCCAACTCACCACAAAGTTACACAACATTACTATTAAGGTATCAAGCCTAAAAATTCTATGGCTTTCTCAAATTCTTCTACTTCACACCATCTCCTTGGGGATACTCTGGTTCAGCCATCTAATATTAACATTGTTCTTTTTGCAATAGCAGCACAAATAAGCCTCTGCTCAAAAGCTCTGTTCATTCACCAAAAGCCTTGCTATACTCCTCCTTTTGATATCCAAAGCTCTATTAAACAAAATGCTCTGCACAGAGAAGAGCCTGGCAAGCTGGAGCCAAGAGTAAACATTCAAGTTATGTGGAAGCCCCTAGAAACACTGGAACATATTCAACAATCCATAATCATTGTCCACTGTCCCTGAAAAGTATAATTAGTTCATGTCCCACTGGTTCACCAATGCAGCAAGAAGAAAAAAAAAAAAAAAAAAAAAAAAAAAAAAAGACAGCACTGAAGTCAGAATGATTAAGCGTACGCAGCGTTTGAAAGTCTTACTTTTGTTGGAGGGTTGACAGAAGCAAGACTTGGAAGTTTTGTCTGCCTCTGCTACACTGTGGGAGCTGAAAAGTAACAAGACAAAGCAAAGTTTTATCTTGTCAGGTAACTATAAGTAGAAAACAAGATTCCGCAGTTATCTTCATGATATTTGGAAGTTCATGAGAATTCTTTTACAACAGGTTTGGGAAGAACAGTATCTGTTCTCTGCCAGCAAACTCTAATCCTGCAAGGGATGTCATTAGACATTTGGCAACTGGATACTGAGAAGTTCAGAATTAGATCAGTAAGTACAGTGTGAAGGAAAGAGGGGAAGAGAAGCACAACCAGCTTCAACCTACTCACCCTGACCTAAATAAAAACCCAGGAGGTAGCAATGCAGAAACTGTGAGTTGACATAACTTAAATATATCTTTGAAAGGAGAAATTGGGCCAAGTGCATATTGTATGTTATAATAAAGTCTTTACCTATATTTCTCTCATTACCATTGGTTTCCCTGAATCTGTGCTCAACAGCTATTCTGTTTGAGGGAGAAACTGTTTTTCCTTGAATAACTGCATTTACCTACCCTGTTTTCTATACACCATTTACATTTGTAATCCTAAAGTCTGAGTAATTATCCTTGTTTTCAGCTTTAACACAAAGGAACAAAGAACTCGCCCATTCACTGTGCATCTGGTACTCCACAACACAAAGTTGATCAGAAAGGCTTCTGCTTTAAAACCCAGCCTCATAGTAACTTTCCATACTTTCAGGAGTTCCAGGCAGGGCTCAAAGGCTAAGAGGAACATAAATTACCTGTTTTCCACAAATGTTTAGCTTTTGGTTTTGCTTCTAGGTTTGTTGTTATGTTTTGGGGTTTTTTGTCTGTGTCTTCACAGAGTTGGGAAGGTAGGGAAGGACCAGCACACTAAAAAACTGCTAAGAAAAAAACTCAGCAATATCCATTATATTTTGCAGAAAGCCTGAGACAATCTAAGATTTCAGTTATTTCTATTCCAGTGCTACATATTTCAATCACCATACAACACTTTACAATGTCGTAACTATTTCACTGATACAGATCTCCAGCGTGTGTGGGAAGACGGATATGGGAAAGACAAAGGCCTTCTGCTTACACAACGCATTGAGCCACTACACTCCAGAAACTCCTGTTAGCATAGTTGTGCCATTCAGGAATAATAAAAATTCAGTTAGGCCAGCAAAACTAAGTTTTTGTTCATGAAGCCACCTTCTCTTGTATACAGTGAAGGCAGCATGGCAAGGAAAAGCTATAATAGGGCAAGAACTTTTGCTGGTAGAAGTGGCACTTTGACTAGAAAAAGCACACTACTAGACCTGCAGCGATAGAGCACTTCTTGTTTAGACCCAGATATACCATTGCATAGGGAGATAACACACATTAATGTAGTTTAAAAAGCTCTAATGAGACATCACCTTTCAGGAGTCTGGTAAATGACAAATTAGATTTCTTCTTCTCCCTCTCAATAAAATACCCTCAGTTATGCACCACATGTAATGCTGACAGAGCAAAGAACTACAGATTACCACACAACAAAACTATGTTCCAAAACATAACACTCACCACAGGAAGAAAGATTTGGAAACAGTTCCCTTATGTAAGCAAGTTATAGCTTTGTTTAGTAATTCAGCACTTCTGATGTCAATATTATTCATTAATCTCTGTAAAAGACTTTTATACTGCCAGGATACTGATTTCAAAGCCAGTTTGGGTCCAGAAGCCATAGCTGCTTTCCTAAGCACAGAGTCCAAGCTAGTAAATCCTGCTAACAAAGACATTGTTCTATACACAATCAGCTCATGTATCTCTAGATCGTATTAGCAGAACCCAGGATGTACTACAAGGACACCTGACTGCACAGCTCATGCTATCAGGACTCATCAGCTCCAGCTTAGTACTGCTCTTTTCACTCCAGGATTTCTAGGCCACATTCCATAGTAAAGGAGATTCTAGGAAAGCATTTTGGTCAGGCCAAACACCAGCTCTGAGCCAGCCCTGTACTGCTACTAGTTCTGCAACGGTAGGATCTCCCGAAATCTAGAGTGCAGGAAACTGGTAAGAAACACTTTCACAGTTGCTATCAAGAGTCAGGAAGACTAACACAACACCAAAATTAAGCACTGATAAACTAATCCCAAGCAGTTGAGCATACCCACATAGCATTCCACTCATTAGCTCAGGTAAACACGATCTTTGCCACCAGATGAACATAGATTTTCCAAATACAAGACCATCCAAATAATTTTCTTCCACCATATGCCTATTAGAACAGGCTATTTGGAAAGGTTATGAAACATATGGCACTTTTCAAAAGGGTAGTAGAAAGACTAGCTATGTAACTGGTTTGCCTCATAATATTATTTTTCAGCTTTGGGGAAAGCTTCTGAATAAGTATTCACAGCTCTAATGGTAACATGAGATGACTACCACCCCCACTTTCTGCAGTGAGTTCACTTTCTACTATCACTGCATTACTGAATCAGACACCTAATCAACATTAGTATCATTTGATTATGAGTATTCAAACAGAACCATCTCCATACCACTCTCTCCTCACGATTCCTAACATGAAAATACAGCGTGAAAATACCTCATACTGTTCTTCATGAAGAGAATGATGGGAAAAATTTTACCCTGTAAGTTAGAACTGCCTTTATCCTTCAAAAGGACTTCAAAAGGCACTTGAGGAATATCAGCTTGAAGTTGTCTCCATAAAAAGTGAGCTAACCCAAATACTAGCAAAACCAGAGTCTGGACATCTGTTTATACCTGCAGACAAGTAAGCAACACTAAAATATAGATGTCTTCTAATAGACTAAAAATATTTAAATCTGTATTTAAAGCAGTAAAAACTCATCTGAAAAAAGTTCAAGTTACCTGTGCCAGAAAGATATTTCTTGGAGATGTATACACAGGGACAGAGACGGTGTCTCACACATGAGGAGAAGCTGCTCTGAATAACCTCTTCCCAAAGCAGTCATTTTGTGGAAGCCTTATACAATACATTGACCTTATAAATTATCTTTGAAGGAGAGTGGAAAACTTCCTTCTCTAAGAACAACTCACCATCTTAATAACTACCTTATCTCAGGGACACTTTCTTGCTGTTTTCCTTTCTATCCAGAACAATTCCCTATTGTACACCATGATCTACTAATCTGGAAGCAAGAAAGCTGACCACAGAGGCCTTGGCCATGTTGGAAAAAGACTGGGCAGACAAAATGGGAAAGAAAGTGTTTTACAAGCTGCAGAAAAATGCAAGTTAAACATACTAGAGTGCAAAAAGTTGAGGGATATATATATATATATAGATAGATAGATAG
>NW_010311057.1:0-22201 GCF_000700745.2 Antrostomus carolinensis
ATAATAATAATAATAATAATAATAATGGCTCCATTGCATCTGGCTGCCTGAAGCTGCTGAACACTCACAACATGCAGGTATTTTCCAACGACCAGTGGTCAGAAGGCACAATTAATTTTTGTATGGTACATGGTTCACCTCTCCTCACGTTTTGCCGAAGGGAAGGCACAGTGTCCCAGCTCCCCAGAGTTCAGTTAAAGACTGTAGTTTAGTGATTCTCATTGCACTGTTCAGCATCATTTCTGCAGATGACCTGAGCATGAAGCCACACCGTAATCTTTTGTGCAACAGCTTTCTTAGTTTGTGTTAGGCACTTGTGATGCCCAGGACCTGAATGATGGCTCCTAGCAGACTAATTGTGCCAACAAAAACACATGTAGCTTTAGGCATGGAGAACATTGGTGCACTGAGGCCATAGAAATGGAGAAGAGCAGTAGAGACCCTAATTGGGGTGAGGTGGTGGCCTTCAAAGGCTGAGGAGCAGCAGCAGTAGGGTATGGATGTAAAGCATGGAGGAAGCAGGGAATTTGAGCACTCTAAAACATCTCCATGAGAACAGAATTTGAAGACACCCCGAACCTTAACTCAAGTGCACAAAGAGGTGCTATATAAGAACAACCTGTAGTGCATCAACACAGCCTCTTGGGACTGACATATGGCAGGGCCCAGAGCAGGGCGGTGGTGAGGAAAGATTAGGGGCTTCCAAGAACACATGTCCCACAGTGTCAAACACTTCCACACATGCTATACACATGCTCTGCAATTGTTTGGGACTCTTCTTAATTTTCCTCAGCTGTCCCCATTGTAGCAGAAGCAACATTGCTCTGAAGGGGCAATTGAATGTTGGAAGTGCAACACCACTGAAAGGGGGAAGGAGAACCATATTTTCCTCAGGAAATTCAGGTAACATATCTGGAAAGGGAAGCTGCATATTGCATGTCTTTCACTATGGGAAGAAAATGACTTTTAAAATCTAAAATCAAGAAATTTGTGGAGAGAAAATTCCTGGAAGTTAGCTGAGTTCATATCTTCCGTTAATGCTTCCTATAAAAAAATGTCCCTGCTTTGCTCCACTAGTCATGGGTTTCATGCCAGCTTTAATGTGCAAGGGAGAGGAAGCATTGAAGTAATTCAGAAGGATCTAAACTTAGGAAGGAGAATAAGCCAGTTCTACCTTAAAACACTGAATTTAGATGCTTTCACCCACTCTCTGGAAGCTCCTACCTGCAGACATTCATGGCCATACTTCAATTAGATTCCTGAAAATGGGCTGTGAGAACACCTTGGGAAAAGTTAAGCATCCCAAAGTTCATCACAGGAGACTGAAACTAAACCCAGCTCTGCTGCTGCTGTGGTGAGCCCTGTCACTGCAAGGCCCATGATGCCATTTCTTCCTCTGCAGCCTAAGAGCCCAAGGCAACAAATGCACTGTGACAGGTCTGCTCATCTGCCCAAAGACAGGGCTTCAGCTTCTTGCTTCATCCAGCACTGAAGTTAGAAGCCTTGAAGTAAGATTGTTTCTTTCTTTCTTTTTTTTTTTTTTTTTAATTATTAGGAAAGAAGTAAAACTATTCATAGTTCAGTGGAGAAAATATCCCTTGAGCCTAACTACTGAAAAATCAAACAGCATTTGAAAAGCAAGACAATGAGGCTAGCTTGAACTCACAGAGCACTAGAATTGCTCTGGCAGGAGCACAAGTGATTTTCTGATAGATGCAATAACAATGCTGCAATTACATAAAACAATATGTAAACTGAAAATGCAATACCACCCTGTTATTTGTACACTCCCTGTTCCACTGTCATCCTCTTATTGTTAGCTCTTTAAGTATTGTCTCTCTTAGGTTTTTAAATACTTCATTAGCGTGAATTGTCACCAATCTTTTTGTCTTGAAGGAGAGTATTTTCTCCCACTCTAATGAAGCCAATTTTTAATGTGAGGAAATCAGGCGTCAGTGACATCTCCATGCTCTTGACAGTGTAAGTGGGAAAATCACAGAGAAGCACCTGATACCAGCAGAAAAATAACACCTGAAAACCTAATGTAAGGTGGGAATTATGCAAAAATGAATCCTTCCCTGTGGGGAAGAGTTTACAGAAAATTTGTAAAGGATGATGAAGGTGAAATGAATCCACCTCTGCCCTACTCCCACCTAGGAATCACATAGAGATGCTGCAAGAAATTAATCTCCTCTGGATCAGAAAACTAGTTTTAACCCCCGAGAAAAAACTGAGTTGACTTGTTGTGATTGATGTCTTGTGGAGCACTCGAAAAAATGATACCATCTCTTTCCCCTCCAGTCCAGGAACATCGTAGCAGAGGGCAGGAGCTGGCTGGCAGCCTCCTGCCTCGTTCCCTTCAAAATTCTCCTTGTGAAACTCCTACTGCCATAGTGCCATCTAGAGACAGTTAAAGAAATTAAAGGGGCTTGGTTGTTGCTAAGGACAGCTTTTAGTATTGTTTGAGGGTTTATATGGTCATATCCCAGCAAGGATTATGCTTTACCAGTCCAGCAGCCCCTCATTTTAACATTGTGCTCCCATGGTGTGACACCGAGCCCCACTGAGGCCAATGCCAAGAGATCTGCTGGGTTCAGCTTCCACAGGGTGAGGATCTCATCAAGGTTCACTCTTTATTAACAGAAAAATACTAACGGAGCACCCATCGCAGCAAACACCTTCAGACACTTGTGTGCATGACTCTAGGGACAGTGGTACCTGAACCACAAAAATAACATTACATTACTACCCTCTTATCCCTAAAAACCAGTGCAGCAAGAGAAAGAGAGTGCAAACGCTCGCTACTTGTTCTGATATTTTAGCATCACCATGTCCCTGTTGCAACCTGAAGAGAAGCAAGTATTTTAAAGAGTAAAAAGGGGATTTCATGAAAGTAAAAATTAAAAATATAGTCAGATTGGAGGGAAAAATAGCATGCTGACATTTAAAGCACTGGTCTGGTAGAGAAGATACAGATTTAATTCCAAATTTCCAGCTGTATCACAGACACTGCAAGACCAGAGGCATTTGTGCCTTAGTTTCCCTGTTTCCTATGCAGAAGTCTGACAATGACTCCTCCACTCTCTCTTTATCTCTTATTTTCTTTTCCCCCTTCAGACCTCTGTGTGGTTGCTTAGTACCTCAGCCATGGCTTGCACTGTCATAAAAGTAATGAATAATATTAATAAAAAATATTGCAACTGTCTCTCCACATAAGGACGATTTAAATAAGATGTTTTCTCACACTCCCAGGAGAACAGATTTACAGACAAATTTAAGCTACTAAGTCAAAGGCAAATTATGGAAAATTATAAAATTAAGGATAGAGAAATTGCAGGAGGTAAAATTGATTATAATCTTGCAAGCACTGAAACACCTCCTCTTAATCATAAGGCAAATGGCTTCAGATGGCAAAATATCTATATTCCACTGCAGTTATGTGTCCCAAGGAGAAAGCCGGATTAAACAGAAGGTAAAAAAATACAGATCTTTTTCAGTGCCTGCACAAGAGCAGAATACATATCTTTTGTACATCCTTAAAAGATCTATCATTACCTATGGTTATAATTTTTTCCTATAAAAGGGGTCTGAATGAAAAATACCTTTTTGGTCACTTGGAAAGAAAAAAACAATAACATTGCGATCAAAATCTCACTGATGGGATGGTTTTGCTGAGGAAGAGGAAAAGCTTCATTGTTCTAGAACCAGTATCTTGTCTAACAAAAATAGGTCCATAACCAATACCTTTGTAGATCAGAGTACATGGGAACATGGCAAGAGCACCTGGAGATCTGATTTTTGAGCTTACATTTGCCTGTGAGGCTTACATGGGCAAACCCAAGCTGTAGGGCATCTTGAACACTCAAAGCCCAGCAGCTGAGGGTAGATGGATGTGATACTGGCAAATCACCCTCTGGAAAGCCCTTGGCTAGTAACATTGGTGTTGCAGAATCCAGCAGTAAAGCAATAAAGGGCTAAAAGGAACAGTACTAAATATTTTGCTTTTCAACAATTCTGTCATTTTAATTCTGTCTTGCAAGTCATAATTGAACAGATACTCTTCTTCCAAACATCTCTCACTAAAATTTGGTAGTACAAACCGTCTACTAAGCGGTTACAAAGACCATACAGAAGACTTTAAATTACCATTTGCTCAGGACTATGTGGGTTAAAATGTGGTTAAAAATCACTGTCTATATAGAGGGTCTGTCTCTGTGACAAAAAATGTGTCATTGACGTTCATGTGTGCAATTACTGATTTTGCTCCAAAACCCCCATTGCAAATGATATAAAAATAAGAAACCAACCAAATTATACTTCCCCACATGCAGACTGGTGATCCACAGAGAACAGTTCCTAAATAGCAACAAACCTATGCAGCATATCCTAAAAATGCTGAACCTACCCCAAATAAAGCAGAGGTGGAGCTGAGGATCTGGCCCTCAAGCAGAGTCTAGAGCATGACATGGAGATGGGTCAGAGGTACTGATGGGGCATGGAGAGAGCCTCCTGCCCTGACACAGGGATTCTTTGAGTGGAATCCTGCATATTCATCAGTCCTACATGAGCAGGGTTATGGAGGAGACAAACAAAAGGTACTTGTCCATGAAATCCTCTGCAGTGAAGAGCCCAGGGCTGAGGATGAGGGACGTGGAGGAAGGGGGTAAAAGCGCAGCAGACCCAGAGGGGGTTTGTCACCACTGTCTCTGATGGTATGGAGGCTGAGGCCTGCTGATGAGACATGTCCCACTGCACCCTGGTGAGCCAGCATTGCTCTGCCTTGGCCTTCTGCAGCAAGCCAAGGACCTGGGGCTATCATCAGAAAAGCTCCCCATGGCACTGCCTCATCTCCTCCCCAGCCTTCCCCAGGAAAATATCCCCCCAGCACTAGTGGGGCTCAGTTCGACAGAGAGGAGGGTTGTGGTAGGCAATAAATTCTTCCCATGTATTTTCTCCAACACAATGAAATAATGCAGGGCACGAATCTGACACACTGCCTCTGGTGTCGGAGGAGTGAGGATATAGCTGTGTTTTAACATTAGCTGCTAAGTATAATTTCCTGTAATTGTAAAGCGCTTTAGAGGTCCTTGTGAACTTAGGTGGATAGCTCCTAACTAAGCTGATGAATAACCCAGGGCTGATTCATCTTCTAAACAGACCAAGCACTGAAGGAGGGAACGTGGAGAAAGGTTTTGCCTTCCATTAGCAACACTATCCAAACAACTGACCCTCTCCCCGAGAGATTAGTTCACAGCAGGTGAACTATAATCTGCTCTGATGGGCAGGCAAGGAAAGCATTCATTCCAGCTGCATTACAGCCAGGGCTTTTCTTCTCTTTTTTCTTCACACATTGTGAGCTCCTGACAAAGAGCTCCAGCTATCAGATCAAACAAACATTTTGCCACTTATTTGCAGAAATGGTTCTGGTCCTGAGTTGGGATGGTAACCAGTTAAAGACTGGCTGATGAGTATTTTTTCCTGGCACTGCCATCAGCACTTTCTGAGCTAGAAAACGGTCATTTGATAGCACCCAGAGCAACAGACAAGTTTTTGATCAGGGTCAATTTTGTGCTGGGAAGTTGTTGCCAATTTATGATGCTAGAGATAATCTGCTGAAAATTATTATTTGACTGTTAGGTGGTATTACCATGCATCTGATGCACTCAGTTGCCAATTGGAAACATTTTTCACAAAACAATCATGCTATTTCTGGCTTTCTGGTCCACAGCTTCATGGGAAACCTACAAGATACTGTTAAAAGGTAAGTTTTAATTCCCAAATCTGCTACATATTAGAACTTATGGACTTACTAGTTTTTATGGCACATCAATTTCCCTAAAACCAGCAGCAGTGAACCTTCATCACAGCCAGCAACCATCCATATCTCTCTTTTCTCATCTCTTTCTCTCTGGCCAACAATCTTATCACTTCTCTCTTTGCTAAAGCCATTGCCTTTTCTCCACAGGTATCAATTGGAGTTTTCTCTCCACGAATCTGAATAACTAAGAAAATCCAATTAGACTCGGGGTGATTGTTCTCAGCTAAGATGTAGTTTGAAGATGGTTGTGCTTATTTTTGGAGTGAAAAAGCCCTTGTGTGTTTGAAAGCTTAGCTGTTTGGGTTTGTGGGGTTTTTTTCTCTCCCACCTATACCCACAGGTCTGATAAAAGGTATCACCTCTGCTTACACACACACCTTTGCTCTCCAACCCTGTTAACTACAGCGGGGGGGGGTGTTTACCAGGGATGGTGCCAACTGCTGGCCCCATCCTCTGCACAGCTTGTGGTCCACTGTGGGCCCCTGTTTACCAGGCTGGAGTCATGTACGGCTCAAAGAGACATCTCGTGGCCACGTCATATACTGCAAAGGAGTTATTTTGTGCATGAAGCATCCCTTGTGTGCCGAGGGCCAAGAACAGCCCGAATATAACGACTAGTCACATTGGGCCAAAATGCCATGCACCTAGTTCAGCCTCCAGCCACTCTCTCTGGGTGCCTTCAGAGCATAAAGAAATTGGAAATATAGACATATTATGTTCCTGTGCATTTATCTGGGACTTGTAAGGATGTAAGAAAGAAACAGCTTGGCAGGGAATAGGAGAGAGCTACAAAATCCCAAGTCACTAGAAACCAGAAAGGGAGCAGCTGCTCACCATCTCTCAGCCCAGGACTGAGAGCCACCAGGTGAAGCTTTTGGGAGCCACATTCAAGCAGGGGGAGGAAGAAGTGGTTCTTCCTGATTAGCAGAGGATCTAAGGAAGTCCTTGATGGAGGATGCTGTGGATGTAGAAAGTACACCAGGGTCAAAGGAAAGATTGGACAATCAGGAAAACAGAGCTCCACTGAGGGCAGCTAGGCAGACAAACCACAGCAGTGTCTGGAAATCCCCTCTACTGCAAACACTCCTTCTGGGAAAGCTCTTGGGGGAAATGCAATGTCTTTGCCTTGCTCTTGCTTTTTCCAAGGCATCTGGCCACAGCTATTGCAGGAGCCCTGCTTCCCAGCACCAGGCAGTCCTGAGTATGACCCAGAAGAGCTAGTTTTACACTCACACATAAAGCTACAGAGAAAATTGGGAACATCCTGGGAGCGTGGAGCATGTGCCAGTTTGATCCTGACCTCTCTTTGAGAACTGATGTGGAAGGTGAGCAGTGAGAGCATGCTGGCAGAGGGGAGCCTCAGCTCTTAGTTTAATGTGGGTAAGGTCAGGCTTGGCGTCAGGGTTTTCAAGTGAACTGAGAGAAGAGTGTCTCAAAAGAAGGAAGCCAAGGGTCTGACCAGACCAGCTGGGAGGATGCTCTAACTCATCAGCAGTGAGCGGTGAGGCTCTTGTTAGTCTGTGGCTTGTGACAGCTCTGCAGTGAAAACCTAATTGCACACTCCTCCATACAAGAGTGCTGGTACCCAGTCGAGGCTGTATCCTGTGTCTGAGGCTCTTGCCAGTGTAAGTCTGAGATGCTGCCGTGCATGGGACAGGCAGAGATTCCCACCTCAGTGGGAAGGGGCCATCTCCACTGCTTCCTGCTGCCAGTACTACTGCTCTCCTCTCAACTAGTAGCCCCTTGCTGTCCTTCACCCACACAGCCCCCAGCAATCACCCAGAAAGGGTGAAACACTGCAGGTCTGCCATACCCCTCTGCTAGGAGCAGGACCTATTGCCCATTCCCAGCCACTGAAACAGCGTCAAACAAGTCTCGTTTATCCCCATTCCCTGACTTTCCCCTTTGTTTTCTTTCATTTCAAAATGTATGGCAGGACTCTGGTAAGCAACCTCCCTCTGCCCAGACATGTGACAGTGAGACCAGCGCACCAAAGCCCAGCAGTAAGGTGGGTAGACTTGAGTATTTTAAATACCCCCATCCCTCCCAGAGATGTTCAGGCAATATGCCGCTTTGAAAAGCTTCCACTGATGCCAGGACACTCCTGAATATCAGGTTGAAGTATGATTTTAAGAGAGCAAACATTACCAACTGAGGCAGGAGGAGAGGGATGGACACCAGGAGACCCTTGTGCACCTCCCCATCTCTGCAGCCACCAGTGAGGCAGACCTGCTCCTCGTGGCTTCACTGTTTTGGCTGTATGTGCTTCAGGAAAACAAGCATCTCTTGGACCCCTGCTGTGGCCACCACCTTCTGCAGCAAGTAGGATACAAATACTCAGGAGTCAGCGTACACCTGTGAGGGAAACACTCCTGATATAAGCTCATGCACTGACACTGACCCCTATCTATCCCAGTAACATGTTGCTCAGTCTTGACTTGCTATGAAGAATCCCCTCCTGCTCCCTTGCCTACATGGACCCCATCCCAAAGTCCCCCATCCCTGGGCAGGGGAGGATGGGAGGATGAGGTTGAGGCTGAGCTCTGGCTTTACCTCCTGCATTCCCTGCCCAGTCCCCATCCCTTTCTGAGCACAGCAAAACATCCCAAAACACGTCCACCTCACAGGGTTTGAAGACCTGGCCCACCACCCCAGAGCCTATATGCACTGCTTCATGAGTGATGCTCCAGGTTTCAAGATACACAGCTCAGTCCCACAGCTGGCTAGGAAAGGGGTTTAAATTCACCTTTGCTGGCTCCTGCTAAATGCTTCCTCCATGATTAACACCAGAGGTGATTTTGACAGCAGGATTCATTGTCAAAATAGCTTATAAAACAATTCCATAAAACTGTGTAAATCTTCTGTTGATCTTACTTTTTACAAGGAGTCTTAAAGCCATATATCCCAGTGCCATTTACAAGGTTGTTGCAGGTGTGGGACCAGCCTCAGAAATATAGCTACTACTTAAACTGTGTATTTTACGAGCCTAGGGAAACATCCGTTTGAACTGTAAAAGGAGCTTTCCAGCCCACTTGCTTCTTTGTGCGAGAGAATAAGCCTTTGCCCATCGGACTTCAGTACCTCCTGAGTCACAGCCAAGGTGCAGGGACAGGATTCCTTTGTCAACACACCTTCGCAAAGTTTTCCAATATGTTGAACTTTGGCTTCAGGAGGAGCTGGGCTCCCCAAGCCCAGGTTTCACTGCAAGCCACAGAGCACCTCAAAACCATTTGCCCCTTGCAGACATGGGGCTGTTTTGCTATCAGCTGCAGTCATTCTTCCAGTGAAGCTCACAAGCTATTTACTTGTGCTCTGGAGCGCAAAGAAACAGGTGGAAAAGGGAAGAATGAATAGCCCAATCACATAAATCAGATGACAGAAGGCATTTAAGTAGGCAATGTATACTGTAATTACATAATAGGTATTTAATAGGCATCAGGCTGAGTCTGATGAGGATAAAGGAAGAGCCAAGAGAGATTTCTCCCCTTGAGTTAAAAGTGATCAGGATTTTAAACCCGTATTAACACTCAAGATTACATCCCATCCTCCATGCCCTCTGAGCTCTCCTCCAGCTCCCAGCACAACAGTCCTGAGATTGCTCAAACTACAGCACCGGAGCCTTCCTCCAAAGGTGACCACTAAATCTGTTAGGTTCCAAATGATCTATTAGGTCCCAAACCATCACATATCTCTGCTTTACCAGATATGTGGGCAACCAGCTGACATGCTGCAACCTAAAGAGCACTATGTTTTGTAGCTGGATACATGGGCTCCCCATTTATAACACTGAGAGGAAATGCGTTGCGCTTGGGTTTGAAGTTCGGGGAATCTGGGTTTTAATGAGGAATTGCTCTTTGACCTTGGCCAAGCTGCTTATTCCTTCCTTTAAGGAGCAACAAGGCTCCTCCAGCTACACATGACCTGGCAAAGAGAAACACCAGTGACCTGCAAAGCGGTGCCACCATTGCAACATGGGGCTATGGCAATCCTCTGCCCCATTGTCCCCACCTTCATCCTCTTCATCAGATGCCTGGCCTCACCTTCCCAGCGGATGTGTCTCAGCACCCTCTTATCTCCTGCTCATATCTTCTGTGTAAGACCAAATATTGACACTGTTCAGGAATGGCCCTTGGCTGTGAGCACATCTCCTAACCTTCAAGATAGCCCTTGACCTCTCACCCGACCCCTGAAACACACAGGATAAATGCAGGAAAGGGTCACAGTGACTCACGTAAAAGCTGGTTTACAGCAGTTGGAGGGCTAAGCCCAACACATGACTTCTGTTTTGCAACAGCTCATTCTGAAGGGTCTTGGTGACACTAAGTGACAGACTTTTGGATCAGTATCGTATCGTCATCCTCAGCTGAAATGAGGTTTTCTCTAGCTCTGCCAAGGCTCCAATTCATTGTGTGCTTCAGATTTAATAAAAACTGAAGAAAATCCCTCTCTATTTTTCTAAAACAGGCTTTCTAAAATAGCTTCAAGCTCCTGAATTTGACAGCATCATAAACCAGTGCAGCGGCTGTGATGCCTGAAGAAACACCAAGCTGGAGGAGCTGGGACCATCTGTGGGTTACTCGTGTATAGCACCCAACACACTGCATCTCCTTCCTAATCAGGGGTTGTTAAGATAATGTTGCAACACGATTAATAATATAATGTTATATGAAATGCTTTATATATTTAACATACTAATTAGATATGATAATAAAAAGTAACTTTATAGTTGGATTTATGAAACCCCATTATCTGAATCTCATTTGTATGTAGCTTCACTGGGACTTGATAAAATGTTGAGCTCACCCAACAATGGTCCCTTCAGCCAGAACAGCAATCTGGGGTCCTTCCCTCTCCCCTGGTTATTTACTTCCACAAAACACGAAGGGGTCTAATAGGAGTCTACTCCACACACAAACCTGGCTGAAACCTGCCTGTTTGAGGGATTCTGATAGACCAACGTGGGCAGAGCAATCACACAACCCCCTGTTTCCTTTGGAAACAAGGCTAAAAATAGGGGACAGGCAGTAGAAAACCAGACAGGAAGGCAGGAATGGATCTATCAATAGCTCCTGCCCTGTTTCCTGCTCATTAGCGTCTCTCGGCAGATGTCAGGTAACCTTTAGAAACCCTCCAAAGAAGTGTTCATTTATCAGACATTTCTTAAATTGAGACAGAGGGAATTTGGACCCTGTACATTTATGGGCATCTCAAAAAAAAGAAAAAGAAGGAAAAAATAGAAAAAAAAATCTTATGAGTGCACACATTGTATATCACAGAGAATTTTGTTTCTATTCTTAAACCAGCCACAGACCACCTGTGGACTTGGTACTACATATATAGCTAAATTACCATGTCACACCCATCTGTCTCCCCATTCCCTTGGTGCTCCCGTTGCTCTGACTGCAATCCCAAGCAGAGCAGGAGAGAAAACACATGCTTAAGCAGCAGTGTTCCTCCCAGGAGGTGAAATGCTTAAATTCTAGGTAAGAGTAATTTACTGTCTACAAAAGCTTGTCAGCAAGATGTTAATGATGATGGGTGGGAGAGTATAATATAGGTTTCAGCTTGATATGTTAGTACGTTCTTCCAGAGGTGAGAAAAAGAGTTTTTCATCAGAGCCATGGATCAGCCCTTCCTGCAGCTGCAGCTGCCGGTGATGGTGTGCGTTGCTCACTAGATGGCGAAGGCTGCCTTCCTCCCTGCAGACCGGCCGATCTGCAAAGCTCCTACAGAAGCAACCAGGGTGATGGAGAAAAAGATTTTGATCACTGAGAGGAGGTTTAGAGTGGACAGACATTTGGAGCCTGTTAAAGGGCACAGGAGAAGGGAGGGTGGGTTATTAAGGTTTAAGTGGTGATAAGGTTCTCCTTGATGAGTTGGTGCCACATGTTCGAGAATCTCCCTCTTCAAATGATTTGAAATGGACCTTTAGGTAAGGCCCCAGCTACCAAGAACTGGTGAGGAAATAGATATCCCAGTGAGCATCTTCTGCAGATTTTCTCCAACCTCCAAGAGTCTCCCTGTCTTTTCACCAGGATCAGGCCAACATGACCCACATTTGTCCCTCAAATTTATCTAGGGAGGACACAGGGTGATACAAACTGAGATTAACTCATCCTGAGTCCCTGAAGTGCTCTTGGGGCAAAAATCACCCTTTAGAGATGACAGTTATCTAACAGAGATACTCTATGACAATGTCCACCAGCCACAAGAAGTCTCAGATCAAAGTTCCTGCTGCTGCCATGGGTTGAGCCCTGCCCACGTAGAAAGCTGTGTGCCACCTTCATGTAACCCTTCCTCTGCTGTCCTAGGGGTGTTCATCGGAACAACCCGAGATCTGATATACCCCACATTACATCTTTTGCAGAGTAATGCAAATGTACTTCTATTCAGAAACCCAAGGCTGTTCCTACCTGGCTCGCTGGGATATGAAAATACCTGGAAGGTGGTACTGACATTTTTCCTGAAGCGCTTTTCTGTTTAACAGAAGCAAAGTCACGTTGCTGAGAGACCCCTTAGTAACAGGAAGCAGTTGTCCGGTTTAAAGAACCAGCTAGAAAGCAAACAGCTTTGCCTCCTTTTTAAAGCCCCTCAGGACAATATTTACTTTTCTAAAATATCATTGTGCCACAGCTTTGGGACTTTGCTTGACAAACTTGGGGGTCTCTGAGCAGTTCAAAGTGGGCTTGACCTATAGCTGAGCATGGAAAACAGGAACTGCATATAAATAACTAAATTACAGAGAGATCAATTCTCAGTCAACTCATTAGCAATGCCCGGCGTCTTTAAGTGATAACTCCACTCTCTAAGACCTTTACGTAATTACTTGCACAAGGCACATTTTACCCTTTGGTTCGCAAGTTTCATAAATGAAGGTTAAGTTTACTTAACCACCCAGGATTTACCAGCCATGTTAAAGCATAAAATGCATGTGCTGCCAGGTGTCTCTGCAGAAACTGCCTTGTTGATTCAGAGACTCCAAGGTTAAATGATGGCTTCTGAGTCCAAGTTAGTTTCCCATTGGGGAACGGGAGGATCTGCAGTGTAACATTGTACCACAGTTCAGCCGAGGTTGATTTAATGAGGCTTGGAGTTAAGATAGCAGTGATTGTGAAAACCTGAATGAAAAGCAGGGGTTTGCTGTACATCACACCTGTAACAGGGATTTTGAGTGTGTCACACTCCGGTCTGTCTCAGGAAGATACTATACATTTTTTCCTAGCTAGGTACCTGCTTCTATTTTCTATTTTTCTGTCTACACTATTCACACACCGGCACATCTATAGGATGCATGTTTATATAGACTGCACATCTCTTACTCCACACAGTTCATACAAATGAGTGGTGGGCCAAATTTTCAGCTGATGTGAATCAGCATAGTCCTATTAATATTTTTGGCAAGTCACACGAGCCGAGAATAGATTTGGTGTTTTCAGAGTGGTGGGTTTGTAGCTATGTGTCTGGTTGACTCTTTCTTGACAGCATTTTAGATGTCCTGGTTGTACTTTCCCTTCTTTCACATACATTCAAGTTTTTCAGCCATCACTGGAGCACCCAATGGCTTAGTAAAGTTGTTTGTGTACCAGGAGAAACTGGGTCAGAGAACTGTGAAGCCACTAGTTTGTGTAATGCAGGAAGCCTAGGAGAGAGCAGCCAATGGGGCATGTGTTTTCCATCCTCCAAACCCAGCTCTTTACCTGACAGCAAAGCTGTCCATGTGCTGCCTCTCTGCTCAGGTGTGTTCCACCAGAACAACACAATGGGCCATGATGTTGTCTTCCAAGGAAGGTCATCACGTATGGCCAAGGCTGGACCCACTACTCCATGGAGCACTTCAGCAACCTGTCCCCACTGCTGCCTCTCCCAGAGGTTCTGCACTTCCTCCTTCAGCACATGGCCAAAACAGAGAGGTGTCTCCTTGTGGATCACACATGAACCTGAGCAGGAGCTGAAAACTGGCATGCACCTCAGGCAGTGCAGAACAATCTGCTGGGGACCTCTTCTAGTCCCAGCAGATGATGGTGATGCCTGAAGTCTGCTCACCTGAAGCTTGCTCAAATGTTTGGTCACATTTCCATTCACCCGACAGAGGAAGGGTTGGTGCATCTGATCTTCTACTGTCTTCAGATGGAGTGAGCTAGATCATCCTAGTCAAAAGTTTGGCTCTCACAGCTATGCCATAACTGCTCTATCACTCAGAGCAACCTGCTGGTGTTCTGACAACCCTATTATCACCCTTTGATCCTGGGGTGATACAGTAATGTAACTTGCCACTCCTTTTTATACTGATAAAACAGTGACCTCAAGTTAGTCAGTGTCACAGCATGAGAAAGCTCAGCTTTCCTCCTTCCCCAAACCCATAGCAAATCAAATTCCCACTGCTGTGGGACCAAAAGCAGATCAATGAAAGATGCTTCCAATGCATTTGATCTTTCACTGTGATTGTCCACAAGGTTGACTATATGGGGAAGTCTACAGATCTACTTCTCCTGTGTACCTGGAGTTATGTCCAGAAAGTTATGACATATTCATATATGACACATAGACATCTGATGGCAACAAATATCTACACGTTACCCTGTGAAATATTCATACATACCAGTAATTCCTACCAGCAGTACAGGAGAGTTCCCCAATCCTCATGGACTTGCAGAGCTATCACTAAAAGAGAACATCTACCCCCAGGTTTCAAAGCAAAGTAGCTAGATGGCCACAAAGCCCTGACTGAAACTACTCAGGGTCAAGGCAAACAGTCCAGAGATGTTTTTGTTTCAGCTGTAAACTTGACTTTGTGACTTAGGGCTAACCAGTTCCCAGGTGCTGACAAGTTTCTACGTTATTTAGAAAGGTAGTTTTTTAAGCCACGGTGCAGTTGAACAGTGATCAGAGTTTGCCTGCTGTTCATTTGGAAATGTAAGTTCTGCTCACGCTGCCAACACAGGGTTGAAGCTGTAGGTGTCAGTGCACAGATGAAAATGTCTTGAACCAACTGTATCTACATGATCGTTAGACCTAAACTCAAATGTGAGTCAGTGCCATTTTGGCAAATATTCTTACAGTGGACCTAGAGGAAGAATTTGAGCTGATACACACTCATGTGAACTAGTATAAGTATAGAATGGTCTTGTTTCATACACACCAGTAGGCCAAGTTTAATACCCTCTTTACATGTTTAACACCATATTTAACAATCTGTAACCATTCCTATTAATGTGATTATAACCACTGATGAAACACATGACTCATATCTGAACAGGATTATAGCATCTCTCTACCACCGATTAGCCACTTTCATCAACAGAAACTTGATAAATGATGGGCAGTTGAACTTCCAACACAACAAATGGTGACAGGTCAGAACTTCCACCCTCTACAATTTTGGGTGCTTCTTGGGGGACTGTTGGTACAGCCATCATGGTCTGGGGGTATGAACAAGGCAATGTTTGCAAGAGGAGGTAGTTTTTTTTATTAGAAGACACATAGTTGGAAAAAGCAGGTCAAGCTTTAAAGCACATGAGCCTTTGTTCAGGTCTTGCCTAATGAAAACCCTCTGATCATTGCAAATCTAAGTGTGATTTTAAAGGCAGGACAGAAGTGGGAGTGCAAAGATTTTGTAAAGGGCTTAGCACAATAGGCCATACATTGCAATAACTAACTGTTAGTCTTGGGGAAATAGCTCTACCTCTGATCTGACATTTTAGCAGCTAAGAGCTCTGGCTAACAGATCTTACTCTGAATTACTCTCTCAAAACCTTATCAAAAGGAAATGGAGCCTTTTGAAATCACTGGCATCTCTGGAAGACTGGTTTATCAAATTTCCCCTGGTTAAAGCAGAAAACCTCTGTTTTCCTCTGCTCTTTAACCTCTTATTTAAAACGTCATTTGACTTTGAACTGTCAAAAGAGGCAGCGAGGGAAGCAGCTAGCTCACCATCAGAGGAGGTGAAAGCTGAAACTTTACCCGTCCTTAGTGAGTTTATCCACATATCAATGGCATGCTACACCAGTGTGTTTATTTTTATGACTAGAGCATATCCCTTAACCTCAGGGATCCGAACATTTCCCTGGAATGTACAGACGTTTCGTATCATTTATTTCCCAGTGGCCCTTCCCCACACCAGCTCCACACACGCATACATAAACACACACGCTTCTATTCACATTCTCTCAATCGTACTGGTGTACACAACCAGACATCAGCTTAACACAAACACACACACATTCCTACCCATAGCATTGGTCTTATCTATAGCCCTCTGCATAAAATATAAATGTACACATTCCTGTATTTAGATGTAAATATTTACAACACATATATGAACATAGATGGCTATGATTTGTGCGTGCATCTATTTATACAAGCCTACATGCACAGGTAGGTACTCAAATGTTTGTGTGAAAATGTTCATATATGGAAAATCAGGACTGCAAAGGGTGCTAACACATGCCACCGAGTCCCACAGCTGCTCAGGACCTTGTTGGGTGGCTTCCATAACCAAGGGAAAGCATTCAGATGAGATCCATACAACTTCCATCAGCTGAACACTTGGATTTCACTTATTTCTGTCACCATATCAATTTTAAGGGAAAAATTCCTGCCTGGAGCTAATAACCAAAATTATGGACCTACAGCAGTTAGGATTCTGTGAAGTTGCTGCAGCTTTGCTCTGTTATAACTACGTCCCCTTACCATATTGACTCAGGCTCTAACAAGATATTACCAAGCACTGAGGTTGCATTCAAGCTCTCATATAAGCGGCCAGCTGAGAATTGGACTCTTTTATCAGTTTGTGCTGCTTATTGTGGGCCAAGGTCTTTAGCTGGTGTAAATCAGGACAACTCCACTGAGGCCATGAAAAATTAGGTGCATAAGTTAAGCATCTGTCTCAATGGCTGATGTTTATCTTTGCTCTCATGGCCTCAATTGCACTTAAGATGAATGTAAACCCATGAAAACAGTTTAATGGGACATGGGCTTTCTGCTGATCATCTGCATGCAGCTGAATTTTCCTCCATTTGATTGCTAAACCAAGTTCAATAGATATGCATGTTACAAATAATTTGTCATGCTCTTAGGCGCGTTCCACCCCAGGCCACAAAATGTTCGCAGTAATTGAAATATACAGCCAAATTCCAAGCTAGCATAAATCTCCACTGATGTCAAGCCATATGGAAATCCATATGATTTGAAGGCTGTAAAAAAAAAAAAAAACCACCATGCTTTCTAGTAAGAAACTTATGCTGCTCAATCTGATTAGTTTATTACAAAGAAGATTAAGAGGTGACTTCACTAGGATGGCCAAGTACAGTTGGAAAAAGAAAATACCAGGTACGGAATGGTTCTTTAATCTAGCTGAGAAATGCCAAGTGAGATTCATTGCTTGAAAGTAAATGCCAGACAAATTTGAATAAGCAATAAAGCATAGATTTTTTCAACACAGAATCATTGATCAAAGGATAAGGTGGACTCTATCATTGAAAGTCTTCAGACCAAGGTCAGACGCTTTTCTTCACAAGATTCTTTTGTCTAACGTAACTTGTTGGGTTCAATATAACAATAATGACATCAGCTCTTGAACCTGAAGTCATCTAAGAGGCTGTGACTATTTAGAATAAGGCAGTGAATTAAGGTTGGGAAAAGCCACTGTACTATTGATAGAATTAAATTTACTACAGGTTGATTTAACTTCCACTTGAAAATGCTTGTGAGACTGATAAGTAAAAAATTAGAGCAGAAACCACTGAACAACTTGATAAAACACAGAACTTAAGGACAAACTAATGATCTCTTCTCTTCATAATGATTTATTTACTTCAAAGCCCAATCAGTTATCCTTGAAATCACAATATTCTTAGAGCTGTGAAACTAAATTCTGTTAATTTCCTTCCAATTATAAGAAAAGCGATGAGCCCCCTCAAACATGAAAGAAGAAATGTTACTGATCACTGAGAAAGAAATATATATCTTGCTAGAGCTGCATTTCTCTGCAGCAAAATAGATGGTTTTCACTGGATCCCAACTGCCAAATGCTGTGGTTGCTCTAAGTTAGAGCATTTATCCTAAGAAAGGCCCAGGTGCCAAGTTCATTTTTTTTAAAAAGTTTCCAAAAAATGTCTTTGCACCATCTGTTCTCTAGCAGTGGTGCATTCTTCAGGCCACGATGTCATCAGCTTCTCATTATTATTTTTAACGTTTCTTCGAAGTCAATCAAAATCAAAGACAGAACAACAGATTTGGGGTGTTTGCGCTCTGTTTGCACGCTATATTGTGCTGGAGGTACAGAAGGTTATTTGGTTATTTCCACCCATGGCTCTTTGGCAACAGAGCTTGAAGTCAGAACCCCAGCTTGTCAAATAGATTATGATAATATCTAATAAATAATCACAACGAAAATGAGATTTAGATTAAAATCTAAAATTGGGATGGAGTGGGAGTGAAACCAGCTCACTCCAGGCAGCTTTCTAAATTCAGTCATTGGTTCAAATCCCTCCCAGAACCCACAGAGTAATGCAGGATGCTGAAGTTTCTTGGGAACCAGTCCCATACTTTCACTGAAGTCAGCAGGATGCTGTGCTGTGCCTCTGCTGGAAGCTTGGGGAGGTTTTAAACCAGGGATGTCCCATTCCATGGTGCACACACACACCCTTTGCTGTACCTTATAAGGGGGTACTTACTTCAAAGTAGAACTGGGGCTGTTGGGGCCAGAAGGTTGCATTTGCTGATTGTGTTTTTGCCAGTGGCAATACCCACAAAGGAAGAAAAGGTTGAGGGAAATCACGTGGGGATGTGCCACCATCCTAGAAAGAGGCCCCTGTGGACATTTTTGTAGTATTCAATGGCCCCTAGCAGTGATGGTTGTTGTTGGACAGAGCCATAGGGAACATGTTTCTGGTGTCAAAATAGACTTCAGACCTTTCTGATGTGTCCCGTTTGATTTGATGACCAGTGACTCAAGACCAAAGGCAACTGAATCTCTGCTCTCCAGGAAGGTCACTAACCTGTAATGTAATATCATAGAATCACAGGCTCATTTAGTTTGGAAAAAACCTTTAAGATCATCAAGTCCAACCATTAACCTCATGCTGCCAAGTTCACCACTAAACCATGTCCTTAAGCACCACATCTACCATATCTGATGGTTAAATGGTTACTGTAGTATTTCATCATCAGATGAGGCTATGCCATGCTGGGATGTTAATGATGTCATTATAATGTGGCGACCAAGTCATCTTGCCTCTGTAGAGATTCCCCAACCTTGCTGAACAAAACCTTAAGCCTCTCCGGATTGCAGCTGAGCCCCAGCACCCCAGGCTGAATACAGGTAAATGTTCTTTAAGTCTGGCTGTTCTATGGCCCTGGGTGTTTTTCCCCTCAGAGTCAGGGGGAAATGAGATGCTATTAATACTGAATCAGTCTCCACATTTTCCTCTAGCAAGCTCAAGGTCAAAGCAGCAGTTTCCCCACTACATGGTGCTAGAAACCAGCAGCAGATAGAAATCTCTGCAGAGCACAGACCATGGTCTGCACTTGGCAAAGAGGAGATCTTCAAACACTTAGATGACAACAGTTTGTAGGATAAATCAAGTATCCTGATCCTACTCTTTAAGCCCTGAAATGACTGGAATGTGAGAATTCAACAAGTGTTTTTATCATAAATCCCTTGTTTCTGAGCCCATCAGACAGGTAAGCATCAAATACTTTACAGTGTGTAGCTGAACTGTAGCCCCTTGGTGGATCACTACACGGCAGAAAATAACCCAAAAGGTTTGTGAACCTGCAGGCAAGGTACTGCACAAACCCGCTCACAAACCCTCTTTGTAAGACAGACAAATCAAAGTCAAAGGTTGGAACAACTCTCTGGTTCCCTCCTCTCTCCCCCCGACAGTTTGTTTCTGATTATTGTGCACACGGATCACAAGGCAAAAAAATGTGTCTTATTTCACTAGGGAGGGGAAAAGAAACATACTTGATGGTACTTTAAAGAAACTTTTCTTCTTTCCTTTCAAAAACAACAGTTCAAGTAAATTAATAGGCCTAGTCTGATGAGGATGAGTCACTTTCAGTACAAACTAACCACAAAAGCTGGAAATCTGGTTTTAAATTTAGAGGAGAAGGCAGAAAATAAAAGATGATAAAATAATTCACACATTTTTAAAGCATGCAATACTACCAACAATCAGAAGAGAACGATAAGCTTCCAACATCAGAGATGGTAATATAACCTCTAAGCCATGGCCAAGCAATAAACAGAGCTCTTTAGTGACCAAATAATTACAGAGTTTGAAACCAAAAGATTATACCTTTGTCACTATGCAGAGAACTCCGCTCCACATGTGTTTTTACAGCTTGATACTCCAGTAACATTAATAGGTTTTTCTGTCAATTTGCACAGAGAAAGATCCTTTGAGAAAGATCTCCCTGTCTTCCCAAATTATTTTTTAAAAGTTGTGGCCAGTTGATGTGTCTGTATCTACCCCTACTCTATTTTTCTGTATTTCTCTCATACATAGATATCCTCCTCAAAATGCAAACTGATTTTCAGTGGATGTACACGTTTCTTATTGATGGCTGTGGGATCCATGTGGGTGTTTGTCTGTGACTTAGAAACATGCGCATGCAGACTCATACGCACTTAGTATTATACCTGTTAGAATTCTTAAGTTTAAATAGTTTATTAAAAAAATCACATAAGATGCTAGCAGAGATGAGAAGAAAATTGTTCTCTAAGGCAGCACCCCATTATATTAGTTAAAAGACTTTTTCTTCCTACAGCCCTGAAGAGCTGCAACTGAGAAAATTGAGCTCCTAAGGACAATCGTGCACCCCTGCCTTCAGATAACAGTGGCTTTAGCACCGTACCAAAAGACACGCTAGCTCTTCTCTTTGGTGGCTTAACTCCCATAGCTTTCTCCTCCACGTGGGCTAGGTCACTAAAGAAACTGGCAAAGGAAGCCTTCAGCATTTTGCTCAGTCCTAGCATGAGCACCATAGCCCAGAAGCGCAACCAGCAAGCCAGCTTTGCTCTGGTCCAGCTGCACTTGGCTCCACAACGATTTTCCTTTCCTCCCTGGGCTTTTAGCTTGGGAAGCTTTGGGTATATGTCAAAATCATGCCCATTTCCTAACAAAAAGATCTTGTCAACCTTGCAATTGTACAGTTTTACAAAGAAATAGCATCCATATGCATATACAGTGGGTAGACACACAGAATACAGCTTTGCAAAGAAACAGGCACTATATACTGCGACCACACACATTATGCATATATATAAATTAGGAACAAGACACAGCATTTTCCTGTGCCTCAGCCCCAGAGACAGCTGATGTATTAGGGCTGAAAGATTATGTAGATATTGACCTGAGGCAGCAGTAGTGTGGGATAATTTAGTCCCAAGGGTTAATTGACTATGAATGATCTTAAGATCACCAAACAACCTAACCGATAGCCTGTAATAGAAGCTTTACATACAAGACACGTACAAGATGTATCTTGTGACATCCCACACATTACTATATCCCTCCCGCTACTGCAGGTTCAGAATTATATGGAATACGGAGCATGTTTTATGCTGTATAGTGTTTCTTTTATATATTATATATTATGTGATGCAAAATTTACATTATATTATATACTGTGTACATTTGTACAGAAGTGAGGACTGAATGCCAAACTATATTGACCACAAGCACACAAAATATGTTAAAAGCAGAAAGGCAGAAGTCCAGCAGAACTGGCAGGTGCTGTTGGCACTGCTGTGTACGGAAGGGCACGATCCTGCTAAACACAGTCAGAACTATTTTCCCTGTCTGCAGAAGGAGAAAGCAGAGAGATGATATGGATTTCTGGCTAGGTCGCTTGGCTATACTTCAAATTTTCTGTATTTCACCCATCAATGGGTTAAAATAAAACCTACAAGTATCTTTTGTCTCTCCTCTGCCCCCAACTATGTCTGAGCCTCTGGAGTGGAGGAGACACAAGGTGAGCAGGCAAAACCAAAGCGTGTGGGTCCCAGACCAGGGCAGCAGGGCATGGACAGCCTCTCGCCCCCCTCGCCAGCCCGCTCCGGGCTCGGGGCACGTTTAGCAGCAGAAGTTAAATTGTTTTGCCTCCTCTCTGTCAAACAGAGCCGAGGACACTGCTAACTGCCAGCCCGGGTGGCAGCTGAGTGGGAACTTTCTGCCTCGCTGATTGACACTGAAGCACCTGAACTCGGGGTCTATCACTGTCTCCATGTTTAAGTCCTTGAAAAGGGAGAAAGGAGCGGGAGAGGAGATTTCTGATGATTTCGTGATTTTCACTAGGAGCTGTGGGGATCAAAAATAGCAGCCAGCCGACAGCACACACGTGCTCTCCCGTTTCTGGTCGCAATCACAAGGCGAACCG
>NW_010311057.1:22236-24356 GCF_000700745.2 Antrostomus carolinensis
CCCCCTTTTCGGGTCGCAATCACAAGGCGAACCGGTGTCTGTGGGTGTGGAACCGACCCCTTTCCCTAAAACAACGTTTGCTTTGCGCACATCGCCGCCTGTATTTAGCCTCGAAGCTTTCCTGGACTCGCTTCTTCCCCTTCCCCCGGCCCGGCGTCCCTCTCTGCGGGGGTAGGCACCAGGGGAGTACGCACAATCCGGGCTCCGGGTGGCACTAACGGGCGACGGACCGCACGGCACCGACAGCGGGAGCCTTGGGGAGGGGGAAGCACCGGGGATGGGGGGAGCATCGGGCGGAGACACCCTGCCCGCGGCCGTGAGGCTAAGGAGGAGGAGGAGGAGGAGGAAGAGGCACGTTTCGGAGTGGGCAGGTCAGCAATCAGCCTGAGCGCCGGCGGTGAGGGGGTCGGGGTCCTCCCCCTCCCACCGCCCAACCGCCGGCTGCCCACGGCGCATGTCCGTGTGCACCGCGCGTGCCCGCGCACACGGCTGCGTACGGGTTATTTAAGGATGTGTGCGTATCTGTATCTAAATGGTCGTTTTGGTAATTAAGTACAGCTCAAAGGTCGTTTAGAGTTAAAAATATACATATATATATGTGGAGGCCATTTCTACATATGCGGGCATACACGTGTGAACGGCCGTATATTTGATAAAGCCTTCCTGCATAGATCGCGTACGTATGTATCCACCTATACTGTAGGTCTGTTTAAAGATATCTGTAATTGTGTGTATCATAGGAACATGCCACTTCCATAATTTATAATTCTCATCCTCGTTTAAGAGCACAATTCATCTAAACATACGTACTACATTCAGTTGAAGGGTATACTTAAATTAAGGATCTATATAAACTGACTTCGAAATATTCTCTACAGTATGTAGAACTGTATACACAACAATTTCGAATTACAAGTAATGTGTCTATAATGTGCTTCATATGCATGAAGCATATTTCATCACATTTCACAAATGTATCGTGCAAGGAATTACGAATTTGTCATGTGTGTCATTCATATATGTATATACATATATTATCGGGGAACGAACAGGACGAAGTAGGAGAGAGAAGCCCCGGGCAGCCATCTATCAGTGAAACTCCCCTCGGGGGACATAAACACGCTGATTTTGTTTCGGAGCCTGGCTCGGCTCACCGGGAGAAATGTCATTTCCAAACCACGGGGCAACCGAGCGGGTCCCGTCAGCCCGGGACACGGGGTGGGGCGGGCAGCCCGGGCGCTGCCCCCCGGAGCAGGAGGGTCCCTGCACCCCCAGGCTCCCCCTCAGCTCCTGGTACAATCGCCCCGTAATTGGTAATCGCCCCGTGAAATGGTGTTTCCACACAGAGAAATTAAATGAAGAAAAAAAAAAAAAAAAAAAAAAAAAAAGAAGAGGGAAGGAAGAAAAAAGGGAAGGAAGAAAAAAGGGAAGGAAGAAAAAAGGGAAGGAAGAAAAAAGGGAAGGAAGAAAAAAGGGAAGGAAGAAAAAAGGGAAGGAAGAAAAAAGGGAAGGAAGAAAAAAGGGAAGGAAGAAAAAAGGGAAGGAAGAAAAAAGGGAAGGAAGAAAAAAGGGAAGGAAGAAAAAAGGGAAGGAAGAAAAAAGGGAAGGAAGAAAAAAGGGAAGGAAGAAAAAAGGGAAGGAAGAAAAAAGGGAAGGAAGAAAAAAGGGAAGGAAGAAAAAAGGGAAGGAAGAAAAAAGGGAAGGAAGAAAAAAGGGAAGGAAGAAAAAAGGGAAGGAAGAAAAAAGGGAAGGAAGAAAAAAGGGAAGGAAGAAAAAAGGGAAGGAAGAAAAAAGGGAAGGAAGAAAAAAGGGAAGGAAGAAAAAAGGGAAGGAAGAAAAAAGGGAAGGAAGAAAAAAGGGAAGGAAAAAGGAAAGGAAAGAAAAGGAAATGAAAGAAAAAGGAAAGGAAAATCGTAGTGAAACGGACCCCAAAAGTCTCTCGCGGCGGAGCCAGCCCGATTCAAAGCCACTCGCTGTTTGTAGCACAAAAAATCAATCGGGGAAAAAAAGTGCTGGTTTGGTTTGACTGGGAACCAACGGTTTTAGACGTTTTTGTAAAATAATTTTGCGGCAGCTGATGTGATTGTGTAAAAAACCTTCGGGGATGCAGCCCGCGAACG
>NW_010311057.1:24514-24823 GCF_000700745.2 Antrostomus carolinensis
GGGTGTTGCTAAATAGAAAGATGGAGGAAAACAGAGAGACGCTAAAAGAGAGAAGAGGAAGATGGTAAATCACGAGAAGGGCAGTTAGAGAGGGACTGTGCGGTGGAAAGGTTCGGGGTGATGAGGAGGGCTCCGGGATGAGGCGTATTGCGCCTCAACCACAGCAAGCCTACCGGGGGGGCGGGAAAAAAAGGGGGAAAAAAGGAAAAGAAAAAAAGAAGAGAACCGCAGCTGTGCGCCAGGCAGAGCGGGCGGGAGGCAGCCCCCGGCCCCGCAGTCCGGCTCCGCGGTGCCCCGGGGAGATCCCGC
>NW_010311058.1:0-2151 GCF_000700745.2 Antrostomus carolinensis
AACAATTTACTAATTGAAATTAAATAGTATTTAAAATGTTAATGATGATGATAATGACAGAATATGAATAAGTAATGTTCGGTGCAGTTGCTCACCACCCGCCGACCGATGCCCAGCCTGTCCCAGCCAGCGATCCCGGAGCACAGACAGTCCCCAAACCCAAACCGCAATCCCGGGAGAGCCAGAGCCCGAGCCATCCCCGAGAGAATCCCCAGCTTTCCGCTCAGCCCTGGGCAATGTCCTGCCCATGGGGGACAGGAGATGGAATATCTCATTGGCAGAGCCAAATGCCAATTGGGGGTTTGCTAATTACTGCGCTGCCCCCTCCCAGCCCTTTGCACTTGCAGACCAGCAAAACACAAAGTCCTTGGACTTCCAGCAGCAACTAAAAACATCAGTGTGTTATCAACATTCTTCTCATACCAAATCCCACCCTGAAACCAAACCACAGCTGTTCTGGCTACTGAGGAGAAAATTAACTCTATGCCAGCTAAACCAGGGCACCGTGCCAGGGCACAGTCTGGCACTTTTAACCTATATTAGGAGTTCACAGATGAGTGTCATTCTGTGTCTGTGTCTGACTCTTCATTATTTGGAAAATCCATTGATCATTATCTATCTATGCCCGTGCACACACGTGGAAATTCAGCATTGTAGTAGCTGTTGCTGTTTTTTTCTGTTTATGCTGTAAATGCAAAATTCTCATCATGAGCGTATCTGCTATCCAGGGACTCCAATAATGAGAATTGGCTAAATTTGGTGTCCTTGGATAGAAAAAACTATTGCTGTCTTCTTGCAGGGCTGAACACCCTGTGCCATCCTCCCCATGTTGTGTGGACACGCTGATATGGACCGTTCACCCAGTGGGTGCAGTTTATGTGGGTTTCAATCGGGTGTATTTATAACCTCATTAAAAAAATTATATATATTTATATATATTTATTTACTTTGTATAACTACATTACGTTTCTCCTCTTGGATTCTTTGTTGATGGTCTCCAACCCTCGGTGAAGCGTGGCAGGCAGAAACGGGCTGGAGCTGCGTGGGGTGTTGTTGACTACTAAGGTCACTTGATTTGTCCCTTTGTGTTTGAGCATGTTAGCATCCTTCTAGCGTGTGTTTGATCTTCCCAACGTGGTATTGGAATTCAATAGAAGCTCATCAGGGGTCTCCCAGGGTCACACTCTTAGTCTTGTGGGAGCAAGCAAGAGAGGTTTGCTATCTTTAGGATCTGGCTTTGTAAATGCTGCTGGCTTTCTCCTCGTGGCTGTACCTCACGTGCAATACGGTGCTGCAGATGCATAATGAATCTTTTATAAAGGGCAGTAGAGGGAAAATATCTTATGTGGAGCTCCAGGTAACTTGGCTCCCCTGTTTCCAGCTTGTTTGGGGCTCTTGTGTCTCCACACTGCAGGTATGAATGGATGGCATCCAAGCCACCTCGTTATCCTTCCCATAGGTATGCAAGAAGTAGAATCATAGAATGGTTTGGGTTGGAAGGGACCTTAAAGCTCATCCAGTCCCAACCCCCCTGCCATCAGCAGGGACACCTTCCACTAGACCAGGTTGCTCAAAGCCTCATCCAACCTGGATATTCAGATATAGAACAGATATTTGTTGAATTTGCATGTATTTTCTGAATCACGTGTGACTGTTTTATATCGGACAGTACCTTGAAGCTCTTCAAACCCGTGTCATTACTGATAGCTTGTGCTAGGGCAGGGAGGCTGTAGTGAGGAAAACAGCACAAAAAACCTTGTGCTTTTATATTTCGGAACGTAATAAACACCCAAGCCTTGTAATCAAGGTGGGTTTAGTTTTATTTGTGAGGACAAAGTCAATAAAGCAAAAGCGCAGCGCTGGGTGCTTGACCCAAGTCAGAGGCACCCCGGGAAAGAGACGTTATCCCTTTATATACATTGGGGATTGCATCAGTCACATCCATATTCATTTTAAGGTTGGGTTATTATAATTAGTTTTAAAAAAGGGCGGGGTTATCCTAATTATTCTGGGGGGACTTATTAAGATAAAATCCTATCTTTTCATGCACATGCACTGCTGCCCGGTGGCCGTGGGAAAGGTCCTTGGCAGGAAGGGCCACAGTCTTCTTCAGAGTGACGTCTTCACCCCTGATGAAGGGGTTATCTGACC
>NW_010311059.1:0-4618 GCF_000700745.2 Antrostomus carolinensis
GGTAGATGACATCAGTTGCTCTAGCCTTATCTACCAATGTTGTAACAATTAATAATTAATAATATCTGGCTTCAGGATTTATGGGGACGTGGCTTAATTCCCACCTGTGCCCAGGCTGCCCCATGTTCACGTAAGCACCTGATCATGCTCCTTTCACTGCAGGGATGGTCATGGACCAGGCTCAGATCCAGGACAGAAATAAGCCTTCTCTTGAGGTGGTGGAACAGGCAATTTTAGGGCCAAAATGGCCCATCCCTTGGCTCTGAGGAATCCTTGTGCCCTGAGGCACAAGTCCCTCTCAGAGCATCCTCTCTGCCTTGGCCAGCATTGCTGCTCTGCCCTGCGGTTTCCCCAGGATGTCTACACATCTGCAGCCCTCCTTTGAAACAATCCAGATCTGCAGACTGTGCCAGGGGCAGTCTGAGCTGGGGAGCTAATTGCCCATGATAAGCTAATTAAAGAGTTCTGATAAAATCTGACCCACAGTGGCAGGAGTGTGTGGTGGCCCTGGTCTCCCCTAGGGCAGAGAAGTTGGCTGCTGTGACACCCGGTGCTTCTTTAGACACCTGCACCGACCCCCCTCTACCTCCCCTGCCCTCAAGGGGTTGTCAACACCCTTGCTTGGGCCTGGGCTGTCTCCTTGTCATTGCTCAGTCCCTCCTGTGCCCCGGGGTGGTTTTGATAGTGACCCTGGGGTTACAAGTGTGAGCGCTGGATGCTGGCAGGGGCTTCACAGCGACAGCCCAGTGGAGAGCAGGGAGCTTGGAAAGTGCAGGGGACATGACATTAGGAAAGGGGGGACCCCAGCATCCTCCTGCTACTGCCAGACAACCCACCCCAAGACACGTACATTCCTCAAGTCTTGGCTAAAATGAAAAGCAGAGTTTCCACAGCCAAAACCAGCCTTTGCTGCGCTGAAGCAGGTGCAGCTTTATATGTTTGGATGTTCATGTCAAACTCTTTTCCCCGTTTGTCATGAATACTCTCATGTCCAGGGATTAACCATCCTCTTCAAACAGGTCTGGTCTTTCCTGACCCCCCTGCCTGGGTGAAAGGAGCAGTGAGGGCCAGGCTGGCCAAGGCACTGTCCTGAGAAATCCCTGTGTTTGACTAGCTTTGATCTGGATTAAATCCCTCAGAGAGAAGCAGAGGAACAGCCTCAGGAAGGCTCTGCTGTGTGTTTTGACTTTATACCATCAAAGTTTGCCCCGTGCGACCTTTACAATCGTGCAGGAAGCCACAGGCACTAGGCTGGGCAGTGCTGGGTTTCCAGGTGCATCGTCCTTGCCTGGGGGAGGCTGTAGGGCCAGATTTGTTGGCTTTGCTTCAGGATTGAGTATATGTCTGCCTGTTTCTTCCTTGGCAATGCTGGTTCAATCACTCCCACAACACTTCAGGGCTGGGCTGAGCTGGACACAGCTGAGAGCTGAACATCCTTCATGGGGTGTCCTCTGGTGCTGGCAAAATGTGTCTATACCATACCCACCCTTTTCTCTTGTCCTGCAGCACCAAGAATTTTTGCCATCTGTGCCCTTAGGACTACACTCAAGCACTGGCTTAAGGTAGAGGAAACTTGGCTTGAAGTCCGTGCCCTACATTGCCCCAAAAGTCCCATGATTCCGAAGATACTTCTGTTTCCAGCTCATCAGTTATTTCTACAAGGAGCCTAACACCTCTGCAATTCCACCTTATAACATTTCCATTTGCCATTTATAAAAGTGGATAATAGCTGTATGTAAGGATGAGCACGCACGGACCATGAGGCTCCTTGAGATGTTGGTATCTAAGGAGCACCAGGGCTGTGGAACGATCAGGTAATAGCCCATCACTTACAGCAGCCCAGACTCCTCTCTGGGGTGAGCTTCCAGCCAGTGCTTCCATCACTAGTCAGCTATGAAGCAGCAAAAGGAAAAATAACATATCCCATGGCAACTGAAGGGAAAGTGAGAAGGTGAAATACTGTGTTCCAGATGGACCTGTGTGTGCGACACCAGAGCTGACAGCTGTTCCTTTGCAGAGGGTGGGATATGACCTTGTAACATTCACAGGTGCTGGGGTCTTGATGTTAAACATTGCAGGACAGTGCATCTCGGTCCTGTTCATTCGTGGGGTCACAGTGCTGCCTTCTGCAGAGACCTCCACAGCGGGCAGAGGATGCTGTGCTCATCCATGTCGGCTGCCCACCCTCCCTAATCTACTGGAGCCCAGGCAGCAATCAACATTTTTGCCCAGGGCCTGTTACAGGAAACCATTAACAGTAGCACTGCTCCACTGATAAGGCGGGATAAGCCAGTCAGCTTTTGATAAAACCCCAATCTCCAGGAAAACAAAATCCACCAGTGACTTGCAGGGGAGTCCCCAGGCTGGCAGCAGAAAGCTGCTGTCCCACAGCAGTGAGGGTGGCAGGGCAGACAAGCTTGTCCCAACACCTCCCTGGAATAGTTTTGTGTGTGTTGATGATAACGCTGATCAGAGGTCAGGCACATAAGCTGGAGTTTTCCTTCTTTCTCAGATCCCCGATAACATCCCGGGCGATAAGATAATTGTGTTTGTCACAGAGGAGGGCTTTGTCCACAGCCCCAGAGGTGTGAATATCTCTGAGCAAACACAGGCACCCTTGGCTGTTCACACCTGCCTGGCATTTCGAAAGCCAGCCCTGAGCCATACAGGGTCCAGGTTAATGTGGGTGGGTGGTGGGTGCTTGCTCCATCAGCTTCTGGGATTTGTTTTCAGGACTGAGTGGTTGAAGTGTTAGTTCAGGTTTTGGAAGGCTTGGAAGGAAAATTAAAATCCATCTCTGTTGAGGTTTCCCAGCTAGAGCTGAATTTTTGTAATGCATCTAACATCTTTCTGCAGACCCACGGACAATTCTGGCTTCTGTTACTCAGACCTCTCAGCCTTTTGCGAAGCAAAACCTCCCAGGATCCTTCTGAGGCACGTGCCCACTTACAGAAAGGGAAACTGAGGCACAGTGGTGTTAGTTAGCTTGGCCAGGATTGCACTGGGATCAGCAGCAGAGCCATGGTAGGATCTTCTCTGCATCTGGTGGAGTTTGTGAGCATGCTAGAGTGCAGGGAAGGGGATGGTGCAGCTGTGTTTGTCACCAGCTGTGATGGCCCAGGGAAGTGTGTGTCCATGCCCCAGCAGAACGTGCCTTGGGAGAGGCAGTGCTGGGCAGGAATGGGCTTGGGAGAGTTGTCTGCTGTTGGTTGCCTCAGCATCAAGACAGCTACCAAATTTTGGGGTTTTCTTAGAGCAAGAACAAGGGCAAAGCAGAGGGAACAAACACATGTGCCAGTGATCGGCTTCCCACCTTCCTCCAGCCACGTGTTGGGAGAATGGATGGCCTCTGTTCTCACAGTCACTGCAGGACTGATTGAACAGGGATTAATTTGCAGCAATTTACTGCATTTTATCTGCAAACCAGGGAGGTGATGTGCCAGTGCCCAGCCCCAGATTCCTGGAACATGTTTCCCACGTGCACACCTGCCTCAGCAGAGCACTTTACAGGTTTCCAGAGGCTCAGGCCCTTTTCAGGATCGTTTGCTGGTGAATCAAACCAGCCAAAAGTGATTAGGGAACCTCATTGCCAGAAAAACAGAGGGACACATCATGCAGGGAAGATCAAGACTTATTTTGGACCAGTGGTGCATGATCTCTGCTTATGAAGACACTGGTTCTTCACTGCACAACACCTATTGCAAGGAACTGGTTTTACGGAGCACTCATCTGTTTTGAAATGCATTAATTACTGTAAGGGGTGAAAAACCTTTTCGAAAAAGGGGCAACTGTCAATCTCAACCCCAGCAGCTTCGGGTGGCTCAAGGTCTCTTATCTGGACCCATGTGTCCTTTTTGGCATAGCCAGGGCTTTGCAGTTGGGGATGGAATGGGCAGAGGTGGGTTTTTCTGCCTCTCCTGCTCTGGCCTCTGGACTGGGAAACAGAACTGTGCTGGGAAAAAAAAAGAGCCACTGAGTAGAAGGGGACAGCCACACGGCCAACCTCTCTGTGCAGCACAGACACTCGGCCCCGCTCTGCCGGGTGGAAATGAATGTGCTGAGCTGCCAACTGCTCCCCTGAGCCAACTCGGCCTCGGAGAGAAACCAAAACCCTTCCCGAGAGCTGTCATCTGTCAAGCTTGTGTTACTGTCTGGCACATCGAGTGGCCAAGCTGAGGTTTGTAACTCATGGGGAAGGGGAGGATGCCACGGTGTGGTGAGTTGACCCTGGTAGATGCCAAATGCCCACCAAAGCCCACTCTATCACTCCCCCTCCTCAACTGGGCAGGGGGAGAAAAATATAACGAAAGGCTCGTGGGTGGAGATAAGGACGGAGGGAGATCACTGACCAGT
This sequence comes from Antrostomus carolinensis, assembly GCF_000700745.2. Classification (NCBI taxonomy): domain Eukaryota; kingdom Metazoa; phylum Chordata; class Aves; order Caprimulgiformes; family Caprimulgidae; genus Antrostomus; species Antrostomus carolinensis. The sequence goes on from NW_010311059.1 coordinate 4,354, forward strand.
GCCTGGCACGGGCAAAACAGACTCGACTTGGGGGAAAAAGCAAATTTAATTTATTACCAATCAAATCAGAGGATAATGAGAAATAAAACCAAATCTTAAACCACCTCCCCCACCCCTCCCTTCTTCCCGGGCTTAATTCCTTTCCCAATTTTCCACCTCCTTCCCCCACTGGCACAGGGGGACAGAGGACAGGAGTTGGGGTCAATTCATCACACGTTGTTTCTGAGGACAGGAGTTGGGGTCAATTCATCACACGTTGTTTCTG
>NW_010311060.1:0-4626 GCF_000700745.2 Antrostomus carolinensis
ATCCCCTTCCCCCTTCCAACCTAGTTTAAATATGCAAGTCAAGGCTGCCATGCCCCTATGGCATGGCAGAGTTTGCTTTGCCAGCTGGGTTCACTTCTGAACCCCACTCCAGCATGTCAGAAAACCACCCGCAGAGGACTCCAGGTGTGTGACTGAGTGAGCCAAGGTCCTGATTCAGTGTGACACTGTACAGCCTTCATCACCTCGCCAACTTCTCAAGGCAGAAAATGCTGCTTTGGTTTTGTCTGGAGCAAACAGTGAAAGCTCCAGGTTGGGCTGAGATGTGGCAGGGTGGTTTGGGAACTCATTGCAACACTGACAATGAGAACTCCTACAGACAGCCTGTGGGTTTTCCTCTGAGCCCTTGCTACTTGCATATCCATGTCCTTTCCCTGCTTTTCTATGCAGTTCTCTACAAGCTTGCCTGTTCCCACCCCTGCCTCTGATCCAGAGGGGAACTGCACAAGCCATTTTACTTCTGTAGTTCTTGGTCTTCCTGCCCACCAGAAGCTCTGCAGAAAGACCTAAGGGTGACAGTTCCCGATGTAACCTGCAGGGACGATGCCATGATGCAGTGAAAAAAGGGAGACACTTGATTCACACAGATAAGTGAGTGTCATACCTTAGCCACTGAGCATCACAGAGCTGCTGGAGTCCTGCATTTATGTATCAGGATAAATGTATCTAACAGCACATAAAAAAAAAAAGCAGTTGATATATTTCAGTCGTTCAGGGGAAAGCAATGACCCAGGAGAAGAGGGATGTCCAGTTAACACCACTGGTAAGAAAAGATTGTACAAATTGACAGTACTTGGTAAGATGAGAAAGGAAAACAGAAGACTGAGAAGAACAAGGACTCCATCCCTCAAACATGCTGCTGCTGCTGCTTCTGCTGTGCAAGGAATAGTCTCCACCACAGGCAGGACAAGAAGAAGTGAACTTAAATGGCAGAAAGGGAGACTTTTAGACCAGAAAGTTAAGTTCCCTGATTCTAGGCATTGTGAGACACTGGACGAGATTGCCTGGGGTGCTTACTGAATCTCTGTCACTGAAGGTTTCTAAGAGCAGACTAGGAAAATGCCTGTAAAAAATGGTTTGCATCTAATTGATTCATCCTTGGAGCAGAAGGATAGACTAGATGGCTACTAAAGGCCTAAGGCAGTCCTATTTCCTGAGGTGCTTTGAGATGTGCTAATGATTCAAACAGTTCATAAGTGTTAGGTATTTGTTTTTAATATCTGGCATACCTGGCATGTTTGGTATGCTCTTAACCATGGTCTGGCTACAAATGGAAACTTCTCTTTCAGTCAGCTAGCAATGTCCCAAGCAAATAATCTGTATTAGAAATGCCATTCGTGGCATGTATTTTTAAAAGCAGCATATTCATCAGGTTGCCAGACAGCCAACTTCAGGAGCACAAGAAATCCCCAGCTCACACATTTATGAAACCTGTGTCCCCATGTCCTCCTTAATTTAGCAAAGATCTGTGATTTATGACAATAAACAGCCTTGATTGGACTTGACCAGGGTTGGGAGTGCTCACACAAGCAGGTAAGGTGTCAGGTACAGGTTAGAACAAGCACCAGGGACAGTCCACTGGGGATTTCCAGTTATTTTCCAGTCCAGTGTGATCTAGCCTGGCTTGGCCTACTGTACTCACCAGAAACACACAGGTTCAGATGAGGCAACATGCTAAAATCCACCACTAACCTGACACCTACATAAAAATAGAAAACAAAAAGATACCTGCTTTCTGAGGATGGAGCATACCGTAAGCTGAGCTGGCATGCCCACCTGTGGGTGACAGGCAAGTCTTCATACAGAGTAGTTTTGGAGCAGCTGTAAACCAGTTCCTGATGTAATCTGCAAAATAAACAGGTTTCCATTAACCTCTGTGGTGCTGGACTTGGGTCTCTGAAGCGGAAAATCTGCTAGGAAAACCTTGTCACTACATAGGTCCTTCCCCCACGCTCTCCTGTAACACACATCCTTCACAGGTCTTAATAATACCCACTTTACATTGCTTCCCCAGACTGTTTCAACTACAGCACCACCTACCAGACGTAAGAGGATGGTAGGAAGCTGGAGCAACACTACCCAGGGTCACAGCACAGGCCAAGGGGCAGGGCCAGCAGGCTGGTCATTGGTCATGTCCATCACTTTGTCTGCTCTGCTAAAAAACAGCTCTAAGCACAGTTCTGACTGCTTGTGAACAGCCTGTGCTGTCTGCATGCCTCAGTGTATCGGGTACGCCAGGGACTCCCACCAGCAGTGGACAGCAAAGTCCATCCCCTTGCAGAGGAGCCAGGTCTGGAGGATGGCCATGAGGCAAGTTGGACCTGGCCACAAAGACCAGCACTTCAGTCCATATTCCTTGTATGCTACTCTGCCTGCTGCCAGCAAATGCTAAGGTGCTTATATGAGCCACTCCTGTGGAGAAAAGCATAGGAGAAGGCCAAAAAGCAGGTGGTTTTCTCCAGATTACTACTTCTTGTGAAAGGATTTCAAGTGCAGACCTGTAGGTTCAGTGTACCCAAGCCAAATGGGCTACTGAGATCCAAGGAAGAGATAGCCAGGCTTTCTCCTGAGCAGCAGTCACAGACATCCTTCTAGCAGGCTGAAGCACAGCATAATTGGTCTATAATCCTCCTCTTCCCAGCTCCTGGAGTCCCACCAGAGGGCTGCAAGAGAAATAAGTACAAAGCCAGCCATCTGCTTGCGGGGACAGCTCGCCAAACTCCATATGTGTGGACCCCGCACGAACATAAGGCAGGGAAGCACACACAACTGGAGGGGAAATTATCTCCCATGCTGGGGCTAAAGAATGAAGAAAACCATATCTCCAAACCCATGCAGCAAGTAGGATGGTGCTAAGCTCTGCCCTAAGTCTCCTTTTGTCGGGAGTGCCCTGGCAGCAGGGATCAGGGGTTCTATGGCAACCCAATTTAAATATGAAAACATACAGTGTAAGTATGAAAATTAATCCACAACTCAGAGCTCTCCACGCTAGTCTGGGGCTCGCTTCTGACAAGCTTACACTAAGAAGCAATTAACTTTCAAAATGACCCTATTGGATCACGAAAGCAAGGCAAAACTTTCTGTCTGACAGCCATTTCAGGCAATTTCAGTTCTTTTACACTATTTCACCATATTCCATTTTTCATCTGCTATTATTGTGGTTTTCTCCAAAACAGCGCACAACATGGAAGTTTCCAGGCTTTGGGGATTTGGAGAGGATATGGATGAAATCATTAGCAGGAGCAAAATGATCACTGAATGAAATAATGTGCATAGACATTTAAATAGCTACTTTTAGGTTGTGGGGCTCTGCTTTCACTAAAAGGAGAACAGTTTTCTTTTGAAATTACTGCCTGAAACTGCCTCCTGCTCTGGACAACAACTTGCTGGCAATTCACATTGAGTTTTCTTCACATGATGATGGCCAGTTTGAAAACAATGGAGGTAAAACTTTGCCCAATGTCTTGTTCCCACTCACTTACACTAGCTCCTGAGCTTCTCTCTTGCTGGAAGCTTTCACTTCCTGGTTTCATTTTCCACATCCCAGTTTTTCAGCAAGGTATGGAGACTTTGTCGATTGCGAGCTGAGTGCAGAAATAAGGTAAGTGGAAGCCTTTGGTAAAGGAAAGGAGATGGATGCATTAGCTATCTGCCAGAACAGAAAATTACTGAGGGTGTGTCTGTTTGACCCAGCTCAGCACCACACTGTGTTGCCCCACGAAGGTGAAACGTCTGCACTGACACTCAAGGCTGGCTCACCGGTTCGTTGTGTAAAGGATGGAAATAATAGAAAAGGCGATAGCAATCTTACCTAATCTTACCTAAGTACCTTACCTACCTTACCTCTGCTGCTGGGAGCCCAGGCTGCTGCAGCACGGGATAAGCCCCTCTGCCTTGATGACGGCACATTGGGATGAGCCCCTCTGAGCAGTTCTGAATTCACTAGTCCTCTTATAGGGTGGTGCTCAGGATAGAGGTTCACCAGTCGCCGACAGCATCTGGTTCCAGCCTGTGAACTTAGCTTTGAGGAGTCCTTTGGACAATACGCTCCAATACCCTTGTCTCATTAATAAAATTACAATTCCTGATTAGGTAGGTGCATGTTATATTTCCAGTGGATAAGACAATGCACGATACATATACTTATGCCCATTGAATACGCATAGATTACCTACGCATTGATTATGTGTACATTGGTGTGGTGGTTTAACTTGGCTACCACTTGGCCACTCCCTCAGTCCCCCCACCACCAGATAGGGAAGAGAATTGGGGGTGTCCTGGTTTTGCTAGGATAGAGTTAATTTTCTTTTTAGTAGTTAGAAGAGCTGTGTTTTAATTTTGGTGTAGGATTTGTTATGAGAAGAATGTTGATAAGGTACTAATGTTACTGTTGCTGCTGGAGCTCAAGGCTACCGTGTTTGGATGCTTCACAGCTGCATTAGGACTGGGAGAGAGAAGCGTAGTAAATAGCAAAACCCAAAACTGGCATTTGGATGAGCCAACGAGATATTCCAGATCATATCACATCACGTCAGTTTATTAACCAGGGCTGACTGGAAGACAGGGGTATTCTCCCCGGGATCACTCGGGCTCAGTCTTCTGAGGTTT
>NW_010311061.1:0-2450 GCF_000700745.2 Antrostomus carolinensis
CGCCCCCGTGCCCGGCACCGAGGCCTCACCGCTCCGCCCCACCCGGCCGTACCGGGCTAAGCGGCGAGGAACGGGGGAGGGCAGGCAGGCTCCCGCGGCGCTGCAAGGCTGGGGCCAGGGGAGAGCCTTCCCCTGGGAGAGCTTTTTGTGTGCGTGTCTGTTTCGAAGGAAAATCCGCTGTAATCCCTCGTGCTTGTGTGTGGGCTCCCAGCTCTCGCCCTCCCCTCCCTCCCCGGCCGCAGGGCGCGCAAGCGCTCCGCTGGTTGTGACCCTAAAATTGCATCTGTTTCTGGGGTGGAGGGGCGTTTCTTTGCCCGTGGCTCTTGCTCTGTGCCTGGAAGGGGAGAGCAGAGGAGAGGCGCTGTGTTCAAGGTCACCAGGACACTCTTCTCCCGTACCAAGGGCGTCCTGATATTTTTAAGATCTGCCAGTAGGCAGCATGTCTATTTTTGTTGCTTACAGAGCGCTGTGCATGTACCGGGTAACTGACAGGCTCATAAAGAAGGCTCTTTGCCCGTGGCTCTTGCTCTGTGCCTGGAAGGGGAGAGCAGAGGAGAGGCGCTGTGTTCAAGGTCACCAGGACACTCTTCTCCCGTACCAAGGGCGTCCTGATATTTTTAAGATCTGCCAGTAGGCAGCATGTCTATTTTTGTTGCTTACAGAGCGCTGTGCATGTACCGGGTAACTGACAGGCTCATAAAGAAGGCTGGGTTGCTGTCACAGTTTGCAGTCCCGCGAACCCATCCCGTGTGCAGGACAAGCACAGATACCTTGCTGCATAAATAACAACGCCAGGCGGTCCAGTTCAGATAGATATCACCTGTCACCAAACCATCGTAGCCTGAGAGCTTTTTGTTGTTCGTGAGCCAGGCAGGGTTGTGTCTGGTCAAGAAAAGTCCTTCTGGATGAGCTCCCAGGAAAACACAGATGTTGTTAGCGCTGGTGTTTCCAAGGTGCTTGTGGCTGCTCTGTTGACTGGGCAGCCGAGTGGTGCCTCAGCCCGGTTTGGGAGTAGAACTGAGTTGGAAATGTTGATGTTTTCTGCGGTGGTGAGGTCTGAAACAGGGGAAGAGCTGCTTCAGCAGCCTGGGTATTGGTAGGAAGGGTGCTTGTAGTGCTAGAGAAAAGCAGAAAATGGGAGAGGAATCTCATTAAGTTAAGGATCTTACTCTCTCTCTCAGGTGAAATATAAAAACTCTGAGCCTGAGTTTCCTTGTGGAAATTAATTGTGTTTATTTTTATAGTGGTTATGATAAGGCTTTACCTGTGCCAGTGTCTTTGATTTGATTCCCTGTGCCTGTGCAGTCCCACCCTTGCACTAATTGAGCTGCTTCTGTTGACTCCCGGCCTTGAACCTCTTCTGATTTGCATTGCAGCCCTGAATGTGCAGCACTGCCGGTGTTTCAACACTGATATTTAATCTCTGTTTACAGTGTGTTAGGTTAGGTGATTAAAAGCTAATCTCCACAATACACAGAAGATCCCAGAGTAGTGTGGGTAGGTGGGAGGAGCCCAAATAACGGTCAGAGAAGGGAGCTCCTGCCCAGCTCTTCACAGGGCTGTCCCAGGGGAGCCTCAGCCCAATGGGGCTGGGGGCACCAGTCAACCAAAACGCTCTATGAGTTGCCTCACAGATTGAGGAGGTTAGTGCCTGGGGCTACAGGATGTGTCATGGGATGCATAATAGGAAGAACATTTTGGGATTGCACAAGGCTTATTATGGGATGTTTAAGGCAAGAACCAAAGGTGGGGAAAGGAAGGGTTCAGGGTCCTATGGGAATGAGCATGTGTGGGGAAGTAGTAGGATGAGGAGTTAAACAGGGTTAGTCCTGTATAAACAGGCTGCTGGGCAGTACGCTTGTCTGGCTGTGCCCTGCACCTGATCAGTACAGTCTGTCCTGTCTTCTCACTAAACTCTTATTTCTAACTCTTTTACTGGGTAAGAGAACTCCCTGTTCTGTGTGCATTTGTGTGCATGGGGTGTAAGTGCCAGTAACAAGAGTCGTCATAGGAACCCATGGCAGAAAGGAGGGCAGGATTACACTGTTCATGCCTTCTGCGGTTGCTTGAGTGTTTGTGTCTATGTTGATCTGTGTAGTTGGCCATGTACATATATATATATATTTATATTTATATATATTTGCGTATACATATGTAGTGCTAAGTCTTGCTGCTGACTAGACCTAGGAAAACAGAGCCATGGTAGCCTCTCTTCTATTGGGCTACGTAGTTCAGCAACTCCTAATATAATCCACTAAATGACTACTGTACCAGAAAATCCTTGATCTGTGCAAAAGTAAGAATTATTATTAATATTATTATATAATTATTATTATTTCTTTGATAGCAGTAAATTCCAGAGTCAAGAGAAGTAAATGCTCCTGGCCCAAGAGTATTAATTAGTACTATTTGATATATGTAGTTACAAAAAAAAAAAAAAAAAAAAAAAA
>NW_010311062.1:0-12596 GCF_000700745.2 Antrostomus carolinensis
TCAGGCTGCCCCTCTGTTCATCTGCAGCTCGGGTTCGAGGTCCGCAGAAGTGGGCAACACACCCCTGGCTTCCTGCGTGGATTCAAGCCACGGGATCCTCGACTGAGCTCTTCGGGGCACTTTAGTCCCAGAACGGCAAAAATGCCGAGCAGGAGAGGGTTACAGCCCCGCAGGTCACGGTGGCAGTACATTGAAAAGGGGCAGGGGGACGGGAGAGGATCGATGTGGCGCTTTGTGAGGGGACAGGATTTGGCCACAGTCCTGCAGAATGTGGATGAAAGTGGGTGCAGAATGAAGTGCTGCTGCTCCCCAGCCTCCTGCACTACACAGCAGAGCCTGCTGCTCTGAAGACCACCTTCCATCGTGCTGCTCTGCAGGGAGCTGCCAGTCACATCCAGCAGTAGCAGTGCCCGCAACCAGAGCCCCTGCGCGTTAATAAGTTTGATTAAGTGTGCATTTCTGAATCTACCTCAGCACACAATGCTCGGTAACATTATTATCATATTTAAATATGTACATATTTCTCCTCCCCATAGGCACTTTAAGACAGGAACTTGCCTCTTGCAATGTATTCATGCAGGGCTTTGCACAGGGGAGAGCAGATCAAAGCGGAGACCTCCAAATGCTATTATTTGCAAATAAGTAACAGTAATATAGCATGGGATATATTTCCAAGACTCCACCATGTGCACTGAAGCAACCTTTTGAGTCCTGTCATCCTGACATAAGTTCCTGGACATAACTTCCTCTGACACACGCATAGCTCGCTCTGCCATCCCCATCACCCATGTCTGACGAGGTCGTCGTACTCAGCCCATTGCTCAGTGAAATCCCACAGCACGTGGTTGCTCTGTAGCTGTGTTGCAGGCTTCTGTGCAGACCATGATAACTTTGTAGTGTTGTATCAGCCGTGCAGGGATGTTGATACGTGTGTCACCCTGGTGGTTCACGTCTTCCTTTGCACCACATTTTTGCTTTGCTTTGCTTGTAGCTATCGACTATATTCGCTTAATTTTCTCAGTATTTGAACAATGCAAAGTAATGTAGTAAACTAAACTCACTTTTCTTGCTTGGTTTGTCCTCCAGATCTAATTGGCTTTACACAGACAATGCTGCCAAAGACTGTATGATAATTCCTGGTCCCAGAAAGAGGAGGCACATTGAGGCCCATACAGAAGAGGAACGAGAACAGGAGGGCAAGAGCTTCCTACTGCCCTTCTGGCAGAGATACCAAGTGCGTGGCCTATCTGCAACGCAAGCAAAGTACTAGTTTTCAGAAAGCAAGTGAGACCAAGAGCCACCCCGAGGCACTTGGAGCAGGGGAGGAAGAGGAGCAGCGCCAGGATGGATAAGGACAGCACAAACCTGGCTGACCAGCAGTATGAATGTGTGGCTGAGATTGGGGAAGGAGCCTACGGGAAGGTGTTCAAAGCCCGAGACTTGAAGAACGGAGGTCGCTTTGTTGCACTGAAGCGGGTGCGAGTGCAGACCAGCGAGGAGGGGATGCCGCTGTCCACTATCCGAGAGGTGGCAGTTTTGAGGCACCTGGAGACGTTCGAACACCCCAACGTGGTCAGGTGAGGAAGTGGGGTCCTGGTTTTAGTACATTAATTTGGCAAGCAAGAGTTTGAGTACATAAATGGACTGGACACTAGTTTGGGTTTGTGGATGAAGTGAGCACTAATCTGTGTGCATGAAGTGTAGTTTGAGGTTTCAGCAGGCCATGGTGCTGCCTGCCAGACCTCACCTCATCCCTGTGCGTTGCCTCCCACACACACAAACACCCATCTCCAGAGGCATAGGTGTGTGACTTAAGTGTTTGAGCAGATGGGCAAGGAGCCATATATACACTATTTCCTCAGGCATAGGAGAGAATGAAAAAAACCCAATGTCTCCCTAGTTTTGTCTCACGTATTATTTCTGCCAGCTGGAGCTGATTTTTAGCAGCTCTATTCATTATTGAAATGGCAAAGATTGTGAGAGCGTTAGCGGAATGTGCGTTCCACCTTTTTAGATGCTTTTGTAGAGAGTTGTAGATTATCATGTTAAAGGACAGCTTAAGACTTTAAGTTTGCAGGTGGCCTTATGGTTGTATACTGTTTGACTGGTACTAGTTTCACTGCATGCTGATGATTGTGCTACCAGGAGTGCAACAGTACAGGCATCATGCCTTGCTTGCAAAATGGTGGCAAAGGCCCCAGGATGTCCTTTCTGTTGTTTCAGTGGCTGGATAAATGACCTGTGCTCTTGAACAGATTCTCTTAATGGTAAGGCTGGCCTTACCATAACCTCTTAAGTTTTTCTGCAGCTGAAGACCTCCAGCAGCCTGTGAGCATCTTTTATTACTATTATAAACTTTAAGAAGTAAGCTTCACTTTGTAGATACTCAGGTATGCAGTAATGTGAAACTGGTCAGCATCTTGCTGAAGGTGCTGCATTAACAAGAATATTTCCTGTTATTTGTGTTATTATACACATGTATTGCATAGCAAAACTAAAATATTTTACACTTCACTAACACCAAGACTCTTTCAATCCTAGAGAAATAGATACTCTGAAGTTAGAGGCGACCTTCAAAATGGCTTGTAGCTGTGATTCTCCTGTTTTAGAGTCTGAGATGAGGGGGTTTATAGTAGGTGCAGGAGGAAAGGTGAGACAGAGATTAATATTTAAAATATAAAAGTGACTAGCTAGCAGTAAATTAAGTAGGCAAAGCACGTGTATTCTGACATACTGATAACAGACTGGGCGTCATTGGTCTCACTGCAATGGGATACAGGCTGCAGCTCACACTTTTCCGTTGTTGATCAAGCAAAACCACAATTTGGATAATAACCATTATTTTGACTGGCACCTAGTAATGGCAGAGGCTTAGTCAATAAATTTCAAAAGTGGGGACATCTTTTGATCACTGAATCCAGTGCCTTGGTTTACAGCGCACACAAAGTCCTTCCTAGAGAGAAAATTGAGAGTTCTCAAGATCTCTGAAATCCAGCCCAATAATTTATGGAAGTAAATGAGGATTTAATTGTCCAGGTTTAGACATTTATATATTTGAAAATTGTAAACCTTCTTTGGGAATAAATCAATGTAACAGTACTTAAAAATTTTTCTGTCATTGAGATCTTTCCATATGAAGTAAAAGATTTTTTTTAAAGATCTTTCTAATCCTGAATTCAGCAAAATCATGAAAATAAAATTTTTGTTTTCCAAAGAGCTATTTGATAAACTGTGCAGCTGCAGTCTTGTTTTGCTTGGGTTTAAGTGCAATGCAATCTCGACAAAGCATTGCATAAATACATTAAGCTTAAAATATTTCTACAAGTTTGAATGAAAATTCATCCTCTGCAAGCAGTCAAGTATTTCAGCCAACAATATGAGAATGGAGTTTCAATATGAAAATCTCTGAAAGTGTGTTCCAGGTCATAGTGGTGTTGTGAAGCCTGTACCTTTTGTCATAAGCAGCCTTTCAGCTACAAGAGGTTGGTCTGTATCAGGATGCTTGGGACCTCAGCTGCACGTCTTTTTCCACAAGCAAGCAGGGGAACATAGGAAGCTATTTCAAACATTATCTATTCTAAAATGTGAGGAATGCTGTTTAAAAACTCATCTCTGTTGCGCGTGTTTTTAATTTCTAGAGCAGATGAAGCTATAAGTAGCACTTTGGAGTGACTGAAATCGTATCCTTATAATGAAAGATTATTTGAAAATATTTAAAATGCCCCAGTTCTGTTACAAAATATGGTAGAGAAGTTTGTAATTTATTGAAATTAAAGGTCTGGGTTTGTATTATGTAAATCTACTCAGAAAAGGAAATACTGTAAAAAAAGATCTGCAATTTTAAGCAGCTGACCTAGCTGTACTTAATTATTGAGCGTATTATGCTCACAAGAATGGTAATTGTTTGGGCCTGCATTCTGGAAACTGGTATCATGGCCAGGCTACTAAATAAAAATAATGTCAGAAGCATTGTCTGCATACTGGATTAAAATGTATGTAATTTTCAGAGCACTGGATTAACAACACAAATATTTGAAATAATTTATTATTATTATTATTATTTTGAGGGGGCGTCTAGCTTTTGTCCGAATGTTACAGGCAGCTAGCCTGAGAGAAGTAAGTGAGGACTGTAAATATAATGTTGAATCTGTTACTTCTGCATAATGGCATGTGTGATCCATGAGTCGCTCAATGCAAACCAACAGTTAGTCTGTGAGTCAAAATTTAGACAGACTTCAAACAGATGAGCCATATACACCCTGTGCTCGGCTGTGGTACTCTGGCATCATCTGACTGCAGCAGCAGAAATCCCAGGCCCCATGAACTTCTGCTGAATGACCTGCTGAAATGCTGAACTCAAATGGTACATCTGGGCATCTCCAGAGAGTACAGTAAAAAGCTCAGCAGTCGAGAGCTTCTCTGTTTCAGTGAAGTGATGCTGAATGTGAAGAACAAACAATTTGGTAAGGAAAAGACCCAGTACTTGCTAGGCAGAGGTGGAGCTCCATAGCTTTGTTGGTCACGGAGCCAGGATGCAGGACCAGCATTGCTATTGCAGACCAGGTTTGTCATAGTCGTAGATTCCCTTCCTCTAAAATCCTGAGAAATGCTTAGAGCCAAAACTGGTTTCCAGTGCTTGGCATTGGGCATGGAAGAGAATTTTCTTCATAAAGTAAAAATGTCTAAATAGCATAGAATAATTTTAAACAAAATATTTATCATATTTTTTTCATGCAACTGCTTGCTAATTATGAGAGCTTTGTTTCACATTCCTTCTCTCCAATTCTATTGTTTCCATATTCGTACAATGAAGAGCTGCATTTTTCACAGCATAGTTGCTTTTACAATGATAGGTAATGAAGTTAGATAAGACTTCACTGCAGAATAAAGCAAAATGAGGTGCAAGATAAGAAGCGAAGGAAAATCTAATCTTCATTAGAAAAGTGAAGATAGTGTAAATCTGTGGAGTATTGACTATAATGGAAATAAAGCTTGGAGGACTGATCTAAAATTTTGTAAAACTGTCAAAAATAACATACAGAAAGTCCTAGGTAAATACAGTTAAAAGGATGATTTACTGTGTGCTTAAAATCCTGTCCTGTTCACATTTGCCCTTGTATAGAGTTTCGCTCTGTCGGGACACCTTACTCTATTTATCTTCACAAAACAAAGTAAAAAAGAGAATCTTCAAGAGTAAATCATACTGTGAATTGCTCTAAAATGAGGTATGTTGTAGGCTTTGAAATGTCCTTTGTAACTAATAGGATGGTTGAAGTGCTCTTCTAGCTCACCTTTCAGATAATAAGATATAATACTTTACTAAAGTTTGGCTATATACAGGAGCTAAATCTGGCAAAAGTTGGTCCAGCACTTACGTAGCTTAGGGCCATTCTGTTTGGGAAAAATTAAACATATGTAGACAAAGGACAGACTTTGCCAGGAAAAAATTACATACTAGATTCAGGAAATTCCTGTGTGTAAAACTGGGAGTATTCCCTGTTGTAATATATCTGTAAAAATTCATCTTGTGATTATGATGCTAAATTCAGCATTATATTGTGTTCATTATATCTCTCTCCTGCTGGCCATCAGATGAATAATTTTCCCCTAATGGTGATCATCCAGCAAACTGTAAATTTGCACTCTGGGAAGGTGATATACAAGACAGAATACTGTAATTCTTGCCATAGTTGTTTTCTAACATATATATATATTTAACAGTTTTAACAGTGTTAAAACAGTGTTGCAAATAGAGCAAACCTGCAAGGATGTATATTTGCTTCCTGAGTTACAGTTTTTTGATAAATAGAACTTTTTAATATATTTTCATGGGCTAGTAAGTCTTCAATTTTAAAATAACCAAAATTATGTTAAATAGAATAGAATTATAGAATTATAACATAGAATTATATCTATAAATAGAATAGAATTATATTAGGAAATTATCTAATCTGGGTTATTATTTCAAGGATAAGTGTCAGAAATCTTGCTATTCAAGGTCATCATTATGATATAATAAGGAATTAAAAATATTAGTTCTCTCCTTCCTGTTAACTTGCAGAATAGGTGCTGTAGCTAATTGACTTAGCTTCAATAGAATGATCCACTTAGCTGGAAGCATAACTCCATTCTTCAGTCTTTTTGTTATGTGGATCGGTATGAAAGAAACTCAGCAATTATGAGTATTTGCCATGTGCAAGGTTTTATGCTATTTTATATCCATTGAAATATAAATGACACTGTAAACTGCCCTCTGTGGTACAGCAATACCGTCATGTTGCTTTTTCCCTGCTTTTGCAGTCCAGTGGTCCATGCTGTTATCTCTTGGTTTGCACTTGAGTCCTTGATGGAGCCCATCAACCAATTCCCTTGTCAAGGTGACCTGAGTGTGGAGGGAAGAGGCTGGGGTACACATGACTCCCCCATCCCCATGTGCCCTGGCGTAAAGACCAGCCCTTGACTCTGCTCAAAGGTCCCACAAGTGTATAAAGGCTTGGTGCTTAAAATTGTATTATACTTAAAAGGTGTCTTTTTATAAGTGTCTTACAATTCCCTGTCTAACCTGATGGAGCATTCAGAATGTATCTGTAGCAGCTCATCAATACTTAGCTAACCTTTTGCAAGGCAGTTTGAACTTGTAGTTGTTTTGCTTTGTTCTGCTTGTTAAACTGAAATGATATGGGGACATGCAGAGGGCAAAAAATTTCAAAATGCAGTAGCTAATTTTGTTTCTCTTTCCAGTTTGTGTGACACTGATATTGGCTGCTGGCTTTGTTACTGTACTGTTAATAAGTTTAAAGGATGATCTCAAAATCATTGAGATGTTCCATCCCGTCAAGTGAAACACTTCTATTTTAGGGGATGTTTGTCTCCAGTGAATTCTGCTTCCTTCCTTACTTCCTTTTTCTGCCAAGCTAATGTTAAACTTCTAGCATGTGACATCATTCTTCCAGATCAGCAGTGTGCTGCTGTGTTGTGCAATACAATTTATTTTTGTTTAGCACTGTTCATATGGTATCTGGCAGGCCCCTGCAGAGAAAGAAATGGTTACCTCTGCATTGCTAGGTACAGGGATTGTCTTGCAAGCAGAAAGAGTAAAATAAGATGCAGGGATGGAGTGAGGCAGAAGAAACTGAACTTGAAACTTCCCAGGGTTAGAGGGATTAATGTGGCAGATGAGTCTCAGCTGAGGTAAAAGAGGTGGATGAGTAATGGGAAGGAAAAACTAAATGAGCTTCAAAATCAGTTTTAGTCTGACACAAACAGGATGGTCTTCAAGGCAGATGTGAAGACGGGAAGTGCCTTGGCAGGAGAGAGGCATTTCCAGGCTGGAGAGCAGTGGTGGTCAGAGGGGAAGGGAGATGGTCCCTGCACTGACTGGCCACTGCAAGGAGGGACGCTGCAAAGATCTTGGAGAGGGAGGGACTGCCTGCCTGGAAATACGGCTTCTCTGCTGGCAAGAGGGCGAAGGGGAATGATGTGGTTGAAACTGAACAGGGTTTGGCAGTAGGTGGGATTTGGGGAAGTTTGTTAAATTGGCAGAGGATATTCTGAAGTGATGGCACGTGAAAGCTGGCCTGTCATCATCTGCTTGCAACCCTACAGTATACAGAATAAACACATACAGGGAAAATAAGTTATATTCTTCCTGTCCATGGACACATGGTCTGCCAGAAACAGGACAAGATACGAGCATGTCAGGAAGGAAAGGTTGAATATGGAATGGCCTTCTGAGCCTTATGAAATTCAGTTTCTGGAGTGAGTAAAAGCTTTCTTCAAAAAGTATTTTATTCTATTCTGAATATAAGCTTTTTACTAAAAACATGTTTCCAATCTTTGTGTGAGTAAATGTTAGTCTTTTTAGATTATGTTTCCCTTCCTTTAAATCTGTGAATGGTTGTGTCTGTGCTGTTCCTGGAGAAATCTGGTCTTGCTGGGTCCTGCCCAGAATGGAAAACCAGCTCATTTCACCACAACCATTGTTGGTGACAGCCTGTGACTTCCAGGCAAAGCATCAGCATCCCCTAGGTTAATGGAGCAGGGTCCAACATTCAAAACTGAGCCTTGAAAAGGACAGGAGAGTGGATGGTCCACACCAGCAAATAGGGGCCAGGGTAGATTATTTGGGACTTTCCCATTTGCTCCATGGTACCTGCTGCCGGATGAAGTGCAGAACAGAGCAGGGAGAAGGAAAGTGCTCGCTTTCCAGGTGGTTGAAAGAGAGCTGGAGGCTGTGACTTAGCAAAGCACTGAGTGAGTCACTCAGGTTTGCTTGGTGGGATTTAAGTAATTGTTTGAAGTTTAACACAGGTGTAAGTGCATTATCAAATGGAAATAGCTATGGTATTAACTATGTACTGAATTTTAAAATGCTTTTTTGAATAGAGATCAGGGACAATATACATAAGAATATGAATCACAGATATTGATTCTTATTCATGTGTTACATTAACTGAAGCTTTATTTCTAGAGAATTTTTCTATTAAAAGTTAAAGTAAATCATACAGAATAAGTAATATAACTATCCTGATATAGCAGGAACATTAATTTGGCATAAAGAGTGCTTATTTGTCTTTGTAGTCATTCTTAGTTGAGTTAATTTATTTCTGAAGTTTTAAAAAGATTTTTAGAAGTTTCATAAACCTAAATAAAATAGAAGTTTCTGTTAATTTCAAAACTTTGCAGCTCTATATAGAGCATTTGGTTTTTACTCTTTGTATGTTGACTCTAGTTGTTTTCCAGTTGTGCCGAACACGTTGATTCTTAATGATCTAACAACTTTTCAAAATATAACTGTGCCCATATACATGTATAACTAAACTGTGTTTTTTCATTCAAAAGAGAGAAAATTTCTCCTCCTATATCAGCTCATATATTTTTCTTATATTCTGAAAAATATTTTAAATTACGCATGTGTGATTATTTAACAGCTATACCTTTAAACTATAAACCATTTGTATTTAATAAACAAATGACTTTAGAATTTTCCAGTAAGTGGAGGGGTTTTTTTTTTTTCCATTATGTGATTTGACATTTTCCATTTGGAAAACCTCTGTTTGGGAAGGTTTTGAAGAGGTCGTCATCATCAAAGAGTGGAAATGTGACTATTGATTTGCGAACTGTTTCAAAATACCTCATTGCATGCAAATTATTGAATTGATTTTCCTATATTTATTTACCCTTAGCCTTTGAAAATTTGTCCCATCCTTAGAAAATGTTCACAATTAAATATTCTGCTAAATAATCCTTTTAAAATCAGGCTTAACAACACAGTTGTGTTTTCTTTATGCAGAACAAAGAATGTTTTATATGAGTAAGAAGAAAGTCTTCCATATGATGGTCTAGATGTCTTTTAGCATTCTAGAAGATGAATCTCTAGCCTAAAAAGCATCCCACAAAATTTAAGGGACAGATGATGATTTCAGATATCTAAATACAGGGTTTGCTGGAATGTGACAATTTGCTGATATTGGTGGAGTTGCCCTGGGATATATTTCCCATGACATACCTAGCAAACAATTTACAAACTTAGCAAGAAGTTCCGTGGTGGTTTAAAAGTGTTCATACTGACACTGACTGGTTATCACTCTGGATTATCATAAACAGGTGACGGATCTTTTCTAAGTAAAAGAAAATTTAAAAAATAAATTGAATATGAATTCATCTTTGCAGGAATTTCCTATATTTAATGTTTGAAAACTCAGTTGTAGTGCAGATGAATCATATTGAGTTTAAATGAAACCCATTGAGTTTGGATTTTCACAACGTTAGTCAGTGCAGAATGTTAACATATTTTGACAGAAACAGAGAAAGGAAGTGAGAAATAGAATGGAAAAGCCTATATGATTTTTTTCTCTTATGTGAAGCTTTGGTTAGTCTTTTAATATCTGTTTGAAGTGTGGTCACTATGATAAATAACTGAAGGTGTCTGTTGCTGTTTAACAATGTAAGAGAATTCCCTGCTCCCTGAAATCAATTAATTATAAACTGGAAATTTTAGTACTTTGTTCACTGCTTCTTAAGTTAGCATATTTCTAGGAGCTTTCTGTGAATGTAATTCCTAGCTGCCCTGGTGCTTTTGTTTCTCTTCATCTGTGGAGCCAGGGCTCTACTGTAAGGATAGAAT
Source organism: Antrostomus carolinensis (assembly GCF_000700745.2). Lineage (NCBI taxonomy): Eukaryota > Metazoa > Chordata > Aves > Caprimulgiformes > Caprimulgidae > Antrostomus > Antrostomus carolinensis. Next base: position 10,127 of record NW_010311062.1, read on the forward strand.
TCTATCACTTTTTTTTTTTTTCTCCACATTTGATGTGGTGTTTTGCATACAGCTGCAGAGTAGACAGTTACCTTTGAAAAGAACATTTGGCTGTTTAATTTGATTAGAGCAAACCACCTCAATCATTTCAGAACTAAGACCGTTTTCATTTTAACTTGGCAGTAGGAGTTGGGAATGTACTGACTGTGCTTAGATGTTTGGGGGAGGACTCGTTTGGATACACAGCTACCACCAAAGTGAAACAACCTTAGAGGACTTTGCCCACTCTGCTCCTTCCCCATAAAAAGGGAGGGCTGTGAAGCCATTGAATGTCACATTTAACTTTCATTAAATATGACAAGGAGTTGGACTCCTTGTATGTGTTTCTACAAAAAATTGGAAACCTTTAATACGAAGAAATACATAATCCTACATTTAAAAACAGCCCCATGATATTAAAAACACATATAGGATATTAAAGTCTTTTTATTTACAACAAACTTAAACATCCCTAGCAACAGCATTTTGAATAAAGTTATAATAAAATCCAACATACAAATTGAAATATGGTGGTTTCTCATAGATATATTGTATCAATGACAAAATTCTATCCCTTTCAGTAAGGCTTAGTAAGATTCCCACATTCTGTCATTCTCCTGGCTTTAACTTTCTACCCCCTTCCTCATTGCAGAAACATATTGTGATGAGTTTCTGTGTTGCATATTACAGATGAAATTAGATTCTTCAGTTTTACAGTATTATGTATTATATATGATTTTTGCTTTTCCATTGCCCTCACTGGTGATTACATAATTTTCCTAGAAAAACTCTTGTAGCTGTCTAGAATATCAGTGTGTCCCATAATAAATGACAGCCCTTCAATAAGTTATAGTCAGACGGTATTCTCCTGAAAAAGCACTTCTGACCTAATTTTGCAGTAGTGGATCATCATATATACAGTATTTTAACCAGAAGATTACAGCTGAAGGAAGATCTTCTGGTTATTCTTGTATTATGTTCTGAAAACTTATATGCATAGTTAACTGTTCATCTATGTGAGCAGCCTAACACTCACTCCTCATGGGGGAATTGCAGCCACATCTTCCAGCTAATCCAAGAATGCACTTGTAAATTTAAGGCTTGAGTTTCTGCTAGTGAAGTTAAAAGTCCATAGAGCTACACTGATTCAAACAGCTCTGGTTGTTCAAATCATAACTGCCTAATGTTAAGATGAACAAAAATGCATTAGGACAGACAGACTGTGCAGAGATGTCCCATCAAGCATGTACATTTGAGATTTTACCATTCAGATTTTAGGTGCTGCAACTGTTGAGTTCACCGAATTGGGGTATAAAAATAGTTCGTACTTTAGAAGGTTTTTCACTAATATGGACTCAGAGTTTCTGTTGACCTATTTCACTCCTAATTACATTCCTCTTTAGCACCACAAATAAGTCCTCTCTACCTCAGTATGTACCCTCTGAAACACCTGATGTCTGTCTCTGTGTTGTCACCTAAGCAATTTGTACAATACCGTGCTTGCGCATGAATGCCATGTTGTGTCACAGCCACTGTCATTTCAGTGCTATGTACTTCTCGCTTCTTCAAGAGAAAATGCTTCTATAGCTATAATTAGAGACTTTCTGACTGCTGTACAACATTGAAACTTTATATCTAACCTGTTATCCACTAGCACAGCACTAGCACTTTTATTGTTGATTTCCAGGTTTCTTCAGGACAGTGAAAGTTAATGACCTGTATTATTTTTCTCTACTAGGTAGTAGGTTATAAGGTGAATCTCAATTTAGTGATTTTGTCTAACAGCATAGTTTGTTTGTATTTGTGATCTTTACAACGTAGAGATTGAGCAGCATCTGCACTTTTAGTTAGTATGTTGTTTATCCTTAGATAACCTTCTAGATTGTTAATGGAGATAGGCCTACCCACTGATCTTTGTGGTTTCCTCACAGACATCTCTCATGAATTTGTTGCCCTCTTGTTCTCCTCTGCTTTTTATAAAATGCTGAGCAACAAGTTTTGATCAAAGCAATAATACCCATATCCAGACAGGTTTGAATCAATGACTCTAGTCTGAAAATCAGAATTAAATGTCTCATTAAACTTAAAAGCTACTACATTCTTGGAAGGGCCCAGACAAGTTAGTACTTCTGCAGAACTGAGCACCTGTATTTCTTCACTGCATGGAATCCCATTGTCACATTGTCTTTATGTTTGTAACACCATTAAGGGGAAAAAAGTTACATCTCTTCTTAAGAAACCAAGAAGGTTTTATTACTTTTAAATTTTATTTGGTCAGATGAAAACATCTATTAGAGATGTCAGTTATTTCAAAAGCAAATCTTTATGCAGTAGTGAAAAAATGCAAGGAGAAATGAGACTGGAGCTGAAGACTATGGCAGTACAACAGCAAGAATACTTAGGAGTGGCACAGAGGAGTCAGGTAACCCACTGGACTAAAAATCACAGAATC
>NW_010311063.1:0-31055 GCF_000700745.2 Antrostomus carolinensis
AATATAATATAATATAATATAATATACCTTGCTTTGTTATACAGCCCAGCACAAAGGTCATTATAGATCAGAGCTGTTTAACAGTCAGCAGATGCTTGCCTATTACCCCAAACAGGGCACTCTCTATGCTTTTATTTCCCCCAAGCAAATATTGCAACATATAATATGTTAAAGTGGGGAGGGAGGGATAATTGATGTAGCCTCTCAGGATAGTTAGGATGAGAGAAGGATTTCAGTAATAAATTAAATCTTGTTGGTAGTTTAAATTTTAAATAAATAAAAGCAAGTGCAATTTCATTGAGGATCTTCTGGATAAAGCTCAACCAGCTTCAGCCCCTGCCAAGGTTGGGAAACTGCGTAACAGTGTCCACATGGACAGGAACAACCTTTCCAAGGACATTGCCCTTTGCACCTTCACCCTGCGGTCACCGTAACCCAGTGGGACCGAGCTGGACTTTGCCCTTTGCTGCTTTTGGGGATGGGTGCGGGCACGTCATGGCCACATTACCCAGCAGCTGTGATTGCATTTTATTGCCCTGCCGAGCCTTGAAGTTAGCCCTAATGATCTGGCACAGAGCTGAAATGCAAACAGAAATTGGTCAAGATCAAACTTTTCTTACCTTTAGCACTCATCGACTGAGCTTTGCCGTATGATGGCATTGGGCACTCCTGGGAAGAATGAGAGCTCATGGTTTTAATGGCTTGAGGAGCAAAGTGTGCAGGATGGGGAGGAAAAGGAGAGTGGTGCAGGAATGATGGCATGGGATAGAGAGTTAGGATGAGAATTTGAAAGACCCAGGAACCTCAATATCAGAGCTACATTATAGGGACAGAAGTTGAGAAAAGCTGAGTATCAGAGTACCAGGAAAAATGGCTTTGCTCCTACTTGGTTAGAAAATACTTGTGTCTTAACGAGACCTCAAAGTTAGCTGGACAGATCCCCAAACACTTCACACATTTGCCTGAGTGAGCATAACAAGTGTCCACTTTGGCACCATCTGTGGTCCCAAAGGACTCTGGGCAAGGAGCACAGCCATGTCTGCTCGTGCATCACACAGCAATGGGTCCACGGGCTTCTTTTCTGTATGGTTCCCACCAGGACTGCGGGTCTGCCTGCTCGGCTTTTGGCTTCTTTTTGTCAAAATGAGGAGCTCTTAGCCTGTGGGAAGAGAAGGGATTATTCCACGTACAGCAAGATCCACCCAGGAATATGAACTTTCTCCTTCTCTCTCCCATATTGGATCTGCCCAGAGGAGCCCACCGAGGGCAAGTAATCCGTTCCCTTCAGCACCTCTTGGTTTGGGCATCAGTTCTCACTGCAGGGTCAAACATCAGCCACTGATGGAATGATAAAAAGCCAAATTTTGATATGGGAGTGGAGCTACGTATTGGGTTACCACAGCCATCTCTGTTTGGTCTGATTTATTATCTCTGCTAATTATCCCAATAAATCAATGTTTGAATGAAAATTGCTGTTGATGCAAAATGTGAAGGACTGGAACTACTGTGGGGGATCTAACAGGAAGGAACCCAGATATATCTCTGAGAGAATTAATAACACTTGGCAAAATGTAACCAAAATTTGTAGATACAAAAGCAGTATGAAAGACAACAAAGGGATGGAGCTCTCTATATGTTAGCACTCCATAGTCACCATTTTGCCAATAGCATCATCACCACCGTGACATCCTCAGGTGCTTCTTGTGGGCAAAGACTGAAGAAGACACACGGCTGTCCCAGTGCTTTCTTACATCCTAGGAAATTTACTGTGATAAAAATACCACCCGTAAATCATGAGCTCAAATTAAACAAAGGCAGCACCGAAGGTCTTGTGTGTGCTGGTTGGGGCAAGGGGGTTGCAGGTGCAAATTACTGCGCTGAAATCTTGCTGCTGTTCAGAAACAGTGCAAAAACCTTCTCACATTGAATGCATGCAAGATTTCTTCCCCATGTTTCCAAACAACTAGTAACTAATACCTGGGGAAAAAAACCATATCTATTTCCTGAGTGCATTCAGCCAGCTACCAAAACAAAACAATGTCCTTTTCATCAAAACCCAAGCGAGACCCTGCAGAAAGCAAGAAATTAGTGAAAATATGAGGCAGCCTCTGCTCTAATCACCAGGTTTTGCATGTGTGTTGAGTCAGTGCTGTTGGTTTTCTGCTCACTACAGCTCTGGTGCTCCACCCTTCTGGGTTGGTTTTTTTTTCTCTTCTTTTTTTTTTTCAGCTTTTGCAATCTGACAGAGGCGGGTGAAAGCAAGTTGAGGGAAAAGACATTCCCCTGAAGAGGAGCTGGAGAACAGTCCCCAAGCCCTGTCTGCACTAGATATAGGACAGCCAGCCACGCCACTTGCTTTAGCCTAAAACCAGCCCCTCAAAAACCCTGAAGAGACACTGGTGCCTGAACTGATTTTCCAGGTAAGACTTTTTTTAAACTTTGAATCTTGGTAGCTGAGCACTCCCTAACCAGGAAGTTAAATCTGTTTGAAGACAAAACACAGCAGAAAATGGTGAGAATGCTCAGCTGCTCAGCGTAATACATACGCTGGGTTATTTACTCACTTATCAGCCTCAAGCAGATTGGGCATTCGTGCCATCTGACTTATTTCAGATACCACTGTTGAAAAGACCTTATAAACACCCGCAAGAGATGGACAGACAGACAGAAAAACCCCACACCAATGTTTTACCTTAAATAAAAGTTACAGTACGTACAGTACAGTGACTGAAAGAAAGCAAAAGAGAAGGAAAAGAAAGGGAAAAACAGCTCATTGCTGGTGATGCTGGTTTAAAGTTCACACAGTGAGAGCTAAGTTTCTGCCAAGTTTTCAAGAACTTGTAGTTCTGGGGCTTTGGAGAAAAGCTTGAGAATGAGCCAAAAGCTGAACAAAGAGAATCCCCCAAATAATAACCTGATGCTCTTAACTTGATGTGGGATCATTCAGACCTGCTTGTTGGATGTCGGAAACATGGTGGTGGCCATGAGGCAATAGTTACAGATTTCTATAAGGTTTCTATCCTGAAGGTTAGGAAATGTGAGAAGCCAAATGGGGATATCTTCTATTTCTGCCAGGATATCACACCACCAAATGACAATTTTTCATTTTCCTTGCTTTGTTTATATACTGGAAGTATCTTTCCAAAATTCCCATGCAATTTGGTCTGTGCCATTTTTGGTCTTGAGAACATTTTGGGACCTCTCGGGTCAATAATCTGAACAACACTGCTCTGTACTCAGAGATGTCCGAAATTTAGCAATGCCTGGGGAGAAATAACAAAACTATTTGGTTACATCAAAATCCCTTTCTTGTTTCCTCACCATCAAGGGCTGGGAGAACTCGAGCTGCTTTCCATCCCTGTGCTTGTGAAATACAGCCTCCTGCTGAGCCCTTCTGCTGTGGCTGGGATGGGAGGGCGATGCCTGGTCCTTCACCCATGGGCAGCCACCTGCCCTGGGGAGACTAGGAGCTGAAGGAGCAAATACATCCCAAAAATTCAGTCAGAAAATGTGAGGCCCCTGAAAAGTTGTAGTTTTGGCCCAAAGCTTGGTTTCCTCCTGCTGCTGGCGTAGGGCTGTGATTAGCAGAGCGAGGGTGCTAAGTCTTGCTGTGGAGAAGTGGATCACAGCAGATGCAGCAAAAAATCTCCCACAGCCTTTTCTGCCCTAAAAAAACCCCTTCTGTGCTCCAGGTCATGTCTGCTACCAACAGCATGGAGAGCAGGAGTAGGTAAGACCAGTTCTTCCTGCCTAAATAACGAAGGAAATACTGCGGTGAGGCAGATTTATTTCTGATATGGTTGCAGAGGAGGCTCTGGATTGCTCTGCAAGAGTGGGAGGGTTTGTTTTCTGCTTCTGCTTCGCTGAGTCAAACCACGAATAAAGCAGTTCAGATCTGGAGAGTCTCAGTTCCTATAATTTCTAGCAGGGAAACAGTGCTGCTACTGTTTTTGTTCCTTCCTACGGAGATTTGTCGCTTTGCTGGGCAGGAACTCTCTGCTGAAATGTGCTTAGCACAGCTGGAGCCTCTCATCACAGCTGTAAAAGAAACAATTAAAAATAACATTTGTGCTCATCAACAGTGTCCCATTGGCTTCCCCTGGTGCTAATACTCACACTCAGCTAACCTTGAGAGGGCCATTAGTCAAATCCTGCTCCTCTTCTGAGCAGGCTGCCCATACTGATGATCACCCCATTATAAGGGATGGGGAAGATCCTTCCGTCACTTCTGACACAACCTATTAATACTTTTTTTCCCCACCCTTCTCTTAGAGACAGCATGGACATCAAGGAGTATTTTGCCAGAATTTCTTACGGGGGCTCCTACAATAAGCCAGACCTGGCTACCTTGACGGATATATTTCAGCACCACATCCGAGCTGTCCCTTTTGAAAACCTCAGCATGCACTGTGGGGAAAGCATTGAGCTGGATCTGGAAGCAACATACAACAAGATAGTGAGGAAGAAACGTGGGGGCTGGTGCATGGAAAACAACCACCTTTTATCTTGGGTCCTGAAAACCCTCAGCTACAACGTCACCCTTCTAGGAGCAAAAGTTTATTTCCCGGAGTATGATGCGTATTCAGATGAAATCGATCATCTGCTGCTAAAAGTGGTGCTTGATGACAAATCCTACATTGTGGATGGTGGGTTTGGGATGGCCTACCAAATGTGGCAGCCCATGGAGCTGGTTCCGGGGACAGACCAGCTGCAGACTCCTGGGATCTTTCGCTTCCTGGAGGAGAATGGGGTCTGGTACCTTGAGAAGGTGAAAAGGAAGTGGGTTCCCAACCAAAGCATTTCCACTTCCCCTAATGTGGAAAAAGAAGTTTGCCGGCGGATTTATCTCTTTACCCTTCAGCCACGAGACATTGAAGAGTTCAGAGCCAGCAACACCAACCTGCAGACAGCACCGGACTCGCTGTTTGTGACAAAGTCTCTCTGCAGCCTGCAGACTGCCGACGGCGTCCGGGCTCTGGTGGGGTGGAAACTCACAGAGATGAAGTACAATTATAAGGATAATATGGATCTGGTGGAAATCAGAATCCTTGCAGATGAAGAAATGGAGAAAACACTGAAAGAGAAATTCAATATAACACTAGACAAGAAATTTGTACCCATCAATACAAGCCAGTTGTCTCTGTTTTAACTCACTGCCTGAATTATAATTCAATCCAGTGGCATTACATGCAATCCTTCCCCCTATTTCTGACAAGCATCTAAAGGTTAAGCTTTCTCTTTCCATATACATCAGTGTAACGCAGAACATATTAGCATGAATCTGGAAAAGAAATTGATTTTCACAACTGCTCCTGCATCTCTTTTTGGTTTGGGTACAAATAATTTCTTCCTAGCTCAATGAAATCACTCCCTCTCTGTTTGTGCTTAGCTGGAAGCAGACTCTGCCCATTCCCTACTCCTTTCATCTCTTAAAAGCTTTTTTTCAAATACATCCAGAGTAGCAGGGCAGAGCAGTGGAGTTGTATGTCTCTTTATTACTTCGAGCTGCCACCTGCAGAAAATCATACCCACCTCTTAAATGAATACCATATTATTTCTGGAATTTAATAACCAGAAAAACAAAGATCTCCAGTGCCAAGGTTGCTATAAGCAAACAGTAAGCCATCAGCCTGTCCCTTGTGCTCTGGCACTCACAACACCCTCTCCCGCGGCAGTCAGGCAGTCCCACGCCTGCGCCGTGCTGTGCAAATACAGACTGGCTCCTTATGGCCTGAAACTGATAATGAGAAATATCAGTGAACAATTCTGTCTTGTTTCAGACTTTACACAACTCCCGTTCTCTCAGTGACATAACCAAACAACAGTTTTTCTTTGAACTGAAAGCATCTCCCATCCATTTTGTTTGCTCCCTCGCAGCAGTGGTCGGCTGGGAACACACACTCCTCTTGCAAGACTTGGACTCCAAGTGTTACTGCACATTAATTGTCATGGCTGAACTCAAACACATGTGCAGAATTATTTTTCTGAGACATATCTGTTCTACTGAGGATGTGTTTGCAGTGATACTAATTATATTGATATAAGGAAAAACAATGAATCTTAATCAGCTACCTGAAGGCTAAGATTTTTAGTATGAGAAATTACTCAAATGTAATCACTTTGCCCTTTGAGATGATACCTGATGTTCCTTTATGTACTAATCATGGAAGCATTACAACTTTGCACTTATAATTAAGTAAATTATATAAGTGAATTACAATTAAATAAAAAAATCAGGACTTGTGAAGTAGTATTCAGCTGGGTTTTTTTTTTCCCCCCAAATTACAACATGTAACCCCACAGCCAAAAATTTCATTAATTACTGTGGTTGTCTTGATTATTTGTGTGTGCTAATATTTTGCAGCTAAGGCTTTTAAAAACACAACTCACTGACCCTTTTTTATTTGTTATGCAACATATGCTGCTTTCTATGACTATCAATTTATAGTTCATAAAAGCTATTCTGCACATTCACAATGTAGTTCATAGAGACACAGTGAGTTCCCCAAATCCCCATCTTCCCAGAGTCAAACACATCCGTACGTGCTTGGCTGCAGGTGAGCAATAATCCCTTAGAGCACATGAGGCTCCTCTAGCCTATAGTGAAATGAAATGTATCCTGTAGTGGATTGCAGAAAGGGAGGTGATTAGAGTGAGGACCAGCAGTTTGCAACACAGATGGTCAGAATAAACTGTCCCAGGATCTGGATCGTTTGTCCTTCTTTGTTCCCTGTGTTAGTGGAAGAGCTAGAGGAGCTAAACTCAGTGGGTTTATCCTTGACACAGCCTGGGATGGAGGTAAAAGCCCAGCCAGGTCTTGCAAAGATGTGAGGCAGGAGAAGGTCCTTGGCAGAGCCAAGAATCACAGAATTGCCTAGACTGAAAAAGACCTTTAAGATCATCAAGTCCAATCATTAACCCAACACTGACAAGTCCCCAACTAACCCATGTCCCTCAGCACTATGTCTACATGACTCTTCAATCCCTCCAGGGATGGAGACTCCACCACTGCCCTGGGCAACCTCTTCCAATTCCTGAGATCCCTTTCAGGAAATAAATTCTTCCGCAGATCCAATCTCAGCTGCCCTTGGTGCAACTTGAGGCCATTTCCGCTTGTTCTATCACTTGTGACTTGGTTGAATAGACCAACAAGCTCCATTGTTTGTGGGAACAGACATGGGAAACACCTAGAAAAGGCTGTGCCCATTCCTCTCCCTGTGCCTGGGTGTTTCTCGTGCTTTGGGCCATTTCATAGGCTCAGGGGAAGGAGTAGGGTGTTATGTCCATTGACCCAGAGATTCAGCATGTGAAGGACAAACAGTAATAGGAAAAGCCACTTTCCTTTCAGCTGACTCATCTCCTCAAGTATGTGCCCCGTCCGCTGCTCTGGCTGCTGTCCACTTCATAGCACAGCTCAGCGCTTCTGCCCGTCCTGCTCAGCACACAGATTTGATTGCTGAGCAATTGAATGAAGCTCTCTGTTGGAAGGGGAAAAAAAAAAAGAAAAAAAAAAAAAAAGAGGCTCTTCATCTCAGATGGCACGGGTGTGCTTTTTCCTTATCAGTAACTTGGGAAGCAAATCCTTAAAGGCTCAGCAGGATCTGGGAGCGCAGCGCTCTCCAGGAGCAGCATCCTGCTGCCGAAGGACTGGGCTTCTCTTTGAACCCCAGAGGATTCAGACAGCTAAATGACTTGGCAAGTCTGACCTTGCTGCTTTGGGGGTCTGGTATCAGCCACGAAGAATAGCTCGGTGAGGTGTGATTAATTCAACTGTTGCCATCCCCTGCCAATAAATCAGTGACTTCTTGGCTTGGATCAGTAGCTCGCTATCTTAAGTTGCTTCCTACAGGGATCCAGGCCACATGAGTGTCAGCAATGTCAAATCTGTACCAAAATTTGCACTATTGCTTTGCTGCTTCAGCATGGGTGCCACCACCCAGGTGCCCCAGGGACTGAAGCATCTGGGGAGAGAGAAGACGGGGTTATAACCACCTAGAAAAGTTACTTGCAATGTCCATGCTGTGTTTCTCCTCTGCATTCCTGGAGGGGCTTCAGTTCTCAATCTGTAACGTGGGAAGTTAAAATCTACTCAGTATTATAAGCAATTTGGGGACTGGATCGTTTTCAAGCTCATTGTACAGCACCTAATACAAGGAATTGCATGACAGGGTTTTCTTTCTGTGCATATATGAATACAAATAAAACAGTAAAACCATCAGAATATAAATTATTATAAAAGAAGAAACTCTCTCCCCTCTTTCCAGGCTCTGCCGGAGGATAGCGCTGTCCCTGCCAGGCAGTAAAGGCAGCCTGGACCTTTAAGAGCAGCACTTCCCAGTACAACTCTTCCTGGGAACTTCGGAGCAAACCAGGGTGGAAAGCCTGAGCTCGCGGGCTGGGAGGTAAGCGCCGAGTATCTGATCTTTAAATTCATCCTGCAGCTGCGGGTCAGGCTCTTTGGAAAAGCCCACCTCTGTGGGTCTGCATACCATGTGCTTAGCACTGGAGGCACGTTAGCAAAATATAAATTACAGCAACCCCAGGACCGACAGCATGTGTTGCATCACATGGACGTTGTCCAAGTACAAAGATCAAGGGCTCGAGACTTAAACTAACCCTTTTATGCTGACCTAGAGTGTAGGAAACACCCAGCTACTGACTTGCAGTGTAGCTTAAAATCAAACACATGGTGTAGACATGTGCAAGAGGATCCAACCTTGGAAGCCTCTCATGAATTTTAGCAAAGAAGTGTTTCTAATATTCAGCCTAGTTCTAAGAGGACATGGTGATCCCCAGGGACGCTTGCAGACAGGCAGAACTAACGTCTGAATCTCGCTACCCTCCAAGCTGCACGAACGCTGAATGAAGCTCAGCTGCCGCAGGAGCGACAGGAAACAAGGCTGAGAGCTGAACTGGGACTTTAAGATATTTAGCAACCTGGAATTTTGGAATGCAAACTGTCCCTGGGGCGAGGGCTTGCTCGCTGCTGCAGCCCCATCGCTAGCGTGGTGGGAATGGTTGTGCTGAGATGAAAAGTTGCCACTGGGAAGGCAAGAGAGGAAACGCAGGTTTACGTGACTGCTCCGTGTCTGTGCTCCCTGACGCCAGCGATCTCGTACTGCAGCTTTACCATACTTCAGCCTCTTTCAGTGTTCATTGAGATCAGAGCCTGTTTTGTCAGCCACCAGGATGCTGTCTCTACTATAGAGACTAAATTGATGAGGCCAGAGAAGGGCCAGTTGGGGAAACTGAGGCACGGGGTGCGAATTTCCCAAACTACGTTTTCCCAAAGCCTCATTGTGAACACCTCCTGGCTGCTGAGAAGGAGGCCCTTGATGGGAAGGTTACTCATGGCTGGAAGAGGGGGGCTGCTTATACACCAGGGCAATGGGGGACCCAGACCCAGGAAACTGGTTATAGAGAGGGCACTAGATCTTCTGCTGCTGGCCCAGAGCAGAGACTGATTGGTTTTTACTGGAAAGCAAATTTCAAATGTATCAGACCCACCAGGCTAATAGACTCGCTTGGGCCCCTCCTAGTCACAGAGGTTCAGCTCGACACCATCACAGGGTGAAGATGTTTCTATCTGGCCATGCAGAATGGCTAAAAGTGGGAATAGACAGAAAAATGAGGCAGAGGACCACAGGATGATCTTGGCAGTGTACCTGTGCGCTGTCTGTTGAGGAGGGAATGGCTTTCCACAACAAGCGTTTCCAAGGAGATGCTGCCAGAGATGAGTGCCCTTTTGTCCTAAAAAAGGGATGGAAAAAAACCTGTAAAATGCAGTATCAAAGACAGATTATTGTTTTTTCATGTAGCCTCTTTGGGTCCTTTTGAAGTGAAAATGTTTATTTCTTATTCCCTTATTTGGATAGTCCTCTATTTTATTACATTTTCCTGTGTTTTTGCATCATCCAGTTTGAATCCTGGTACCAGTGCAGATCAGGAGCAATACAACTACATCAAGTGAGCTGTGATGCTGGCATCAAAATTGGGTCTAAAGTCTAAAGATTAAGTCATTTCATGTGTTTACCTGCTGGGGGTATTTCCACTTACATATCTGAGGCAGAATTTTCAAAAGCTCCCAGCACTCACTTGAGCACTGGCACAGACATCGGGTCAAACTGCTGGTGGCTCCTAGGTGGAGGTTGGACCAAAGCTGGAAGGTAATCTCTCCCATCTCATCTATATCAAACGATTTCTGGAAAATTCTCCCAGGGAATGTACAACAGATTTAAAGGAGCAAGAAATCCTCAGACCTTTGGGAAATTAATACAATCCTTAACAGATTGTGAATCGTTCTGGAAAACAAATATCATTTTGAGGAAAAAAGCCAAATTAAATCTAAATTAAAGGTGAAAGAAATCCTTGCAGGTACCAGGTAAGTCAGTGGATTAGAAGGGTTACAGGAAACCTTTTGCATCTTGGCCATGCAACCAGTACCAATGACAGTCTTTTTCTGCTAACAAAAGGAAAGAGGATCAGAGACATGAAGACACAAAATATATCCAATAATTTGAGCTGAAACTAAGGCCTTTGGTTGGTAAAAGATAGTAAAAGAAACCAAAAGCTGATGAATGTATTCTTAGTAATTATCAATTCCTCTGACCCTTAGGCTAGAAAAATTAACAGTTCCTTCCTTTCAACAGTCAGGGTCAAAGCTCTGTCTGAACTCCACAGGGAAACGAAAGAGATTAAGAAAACAACAATCTGCTTCACGTGGAAGCCTGTCTAAAATGGTGACACACTGAGATGTTAATCCTGGTTAGTGGAAGCCTTGAATGTAAAACCTTCCAGTTAAATTACCTGTGGGATGAATAAAGAATTGCTTACCTGTTACAGTAAAAGAAACAGTAAGAAATCATTGTGACTTTTATGCTGGTATGATCTAGTACCTTTCTGCAAACCTTTTGTTTGTCAGTTTATAAAATTTTTGTCACGTGGGAGTCTCATCCAGGGCCAGAGATTCTGTTGTGCCACGTGCCATGTCTTCCCATAGGAAAGACATCCACCTGGCTTGAAGGCAATGTCTGAGAGAGAAAGCATTATTGTCACCTGCTCCTATCCTCATCTCTTTTTTTAAGAAATACAGATAATACAGGCAGGTCTAGCTTGCATTCATCTCCTATCGAGGGCACAGGTTTCTTTCAAATCCTCAATAAAACGGCCTAGGCTACATTTGCAGGCTGGCTAACCTGTAAACCCCTTGAGACCTGCACAACAGTAACTGGTATTTTTTTTGCTCACACAGGCAAAATGAACATTCAAGAGTATTTTGCAAGAATTTCTTACAACAAGTCCCATAAGGATGCAGACTTGCAAAACTTAACAGCCATCTTCCAGCATCACATCCAGGCAATTCCTTTTGAAAATCTCAGCATGCATTGTGGGGAGACCATCGAACTGGATTTACAATCTGTTTACAATAAGATTGTGAGAAAGAAACGTGGTGGATGGTGCCTGGAAAGCAACCACCTTCTCTTTTGGGCCTTGCAAGAGTTAGGGTATGACGTCTGTATTCTTGGAGGAAACAGTTATGAACCAGCAGAGAAGGGGTACAGTGCTGAGATAAACCATATCTTACTGAAGGTGGCGATCAAGGGAATTTCCTACATAGTAGATGCCGGTTTTGGTGGTGCCTACCAGGCATGGCAGCCATTGATGTTGATTTCTGGGAAGGATCAACCTCAGACCCCCGGCATCTTCCGCTTCACAGAAGACAACGGTACCTGGTACTTTGAGAAAGTCAAAAGGAAGCATTATATTCCCGAGCAAAGTGTCCCTTTCACTGATACTCCAGAACTGGGGAATATTAGAAAAATATATACATTCACTCTCGAGCCACGAAGTATAAAGGATTTTCAGGAGCTAAACTCATACCTACAAGTCTCTCCAGATACCATACTTCGGAAGAAGTCAATCTGCAGCCTCCAGACCTCTGAAGGGCTTTATGCCTTAGTTGGATGGACCTTCTCTGAGACGAAGTATAACTACATGGATGACATGGACCTGATGCAGGCCACAACTCTTACAGATGAAGAGGTTGAGAAGACACTGAAAGAGAAATTCAATATAGTGCTGGAGAACAAACTCATACCCGTAAATGTTCGTGGCTTGCCACCTAATTTAGTGGACATGATCTAATTCTAATGCTGTGCTAGATTAATCTTTAAATATCCAATATAATAAGTTCTAAAATTAGCATTAGTAACATTAATCTGATTTTAAAGTTGAACTAGTCATATGAACACAAAGCTTGGTAAATTCAAGTGCATTGCTAATTAACTGCATATACTGATTGCATATTTTTTCTTAAGCTTCTCCTTCCTTAGAAAAGGAGACATCTTACTACCTCTAATTTGCTCATATGGAAATTGCTTTTTGACTTCATAACATTTTGTTCCACCTTTCTGGATCTCATTTTATTTCTAATATTTTGTGGCAAAGGAGACCAAAATGATACAGAAGGAGAAGCTGTGCTACCATTTTTCACAAAAGACCTCTAACCTTTTTTGGTATTATTTCCAACCTTTTTCTCAGCAGAGTTTTACAAATGATTCACTTCCTTTAACAGTCTGAAATGGAAAATTGAGCTGAATTTGGCTTTCAAAGACTTCATAAAAAAAAGGAAAGGTTAAGACTTTCTCAAAACAAGCCACTATTAGGTGCTGATTAGCTTATGATGAAATACATTGAAAGGCGCGAGTCCTGTTCCCTTACCAGAAATTGACCTAAAGTGAGCTATTTAAGCAAGGGCACTTAAAAAACCCCAAAACCTCTCTAATTTTGAGTGTCCAATTTTTCTGAGTCTGATTTTTCTATGTCTTTGAAATAGAAACAAAATCAATAGAAGCTGAGACAATTCAACAGTTCTTAAAAATCAGGCTTGTTGTATCAAAAATGGACATAAAGTTAGATCAACCTTTGCAGACTATAATCTAAACTTTTCCCATGATGTCAAGCAGGCATGACAGTATTACAGGTATTTATTTATGATAAACAATATTTTGCACAAAAGCTACCATAAATAATACTGCAGATGTGAAATCAAGCACTGGGAAGCTAGGACATGCCACTGGTGTGGTTTCACAGCACGAAATATGGAACACAAAAGCCTTCTACCTTGATGATACCTGTGGTAGGTACTGTACAGAATGTGTCATGAAAGAGGGCTACAGCAGAGCATCAGTCCTCAGCCAAGGAAATGACTTTCATGCTTGTATTAGTCAACCACACAGACTCACAGGGAACCTCACGTGCCTAAAACTCAGAAGTTTAAAACCCAGATGCACTCTAATGTGCTCTTTGCCGTCCCAAGAAACCCCCCAACTTTCCACCTCTGTCAAATGAAGAGGAGACACGCTTGACAAGGAGAGCCCTGCAACACTTTGAAGATGCAGATGGCCAAGTTTTAAAGAAGAAATGCATTACTTTGTGCAAATCAATATTTGTCACAGTATTTGTTAGGTGTGGCAGCTCCAAAATAACTACCTGCTGCAATGGAAGCTTTGAACAGATTGAAGAAGTTCCTTTGTGAACAAGGAAGGGTCACTTTGTACCTCCATGGAGCCTGGGAAAATGCAGCCTGCAACACCTTGGCAATTCAGTACACCCATAAGGAAGCAGATGACTATCCTCCACTGCAAAGTGCTGGCTTGCAAAATAACAATAATTTATTTAAAAAAAAAAAAAAGAATTACGGAACCATTTGCAACTGTCTACTGTAATTATTTTACACAGAAAACAAGTTCAGTCTGGTCTTAACCAGGGGAAAACATAAACATCTACTAATAGAGAAGAAACAAAGTTTAATTTGCTCACGGATCATTGAAGTCCAAAAATGTGCACTCATTTTGGGTGGACTCTGCCCCTTCTCTGTATTTAAGATTCAGAAGTGAGGGCCAGCAGAGCTTAAAGAGGAAGACGACCCTCACAATTTGTATCTACTCCTGGCTTTACTGACTGCTGCTCCAGTAATAAACAACCCAGAAGCTGAATACATCAATCAATAAATAAGGCTATTTCAAGGGGTAAGTTTATTTTCTTTAAATCTTCCAAAATCCCAAACAACAAACTTGGTTTATTTATGACAGTAAAGGTCATAAATATGGGGAATAACATAAAAAGTATTGTCTTCAGGAAAAATGTTATATAAAAGATACAGAGCTAAAATATCACCTGCTAAACATGGGCTTTTAAAGAGGGCAAAACAATGATGCTGCAATTTCAATTCTTCTGTCTTTCTGCTCCTCAGGAGGAGATTCTCTTAACTATGAGAGAGATGCCTTTGTTTAGATACAATGATAGATACAAATTTAGAACGACAACCTCTTGTTGGAAGTTACTCTTTTAGATTTTTAACTTTATTTTAAAATATTGCAAAGGCAAAGGAAGCAAAAAAAAAAGCAATCTACTAATCAATGGATTCCGCTTTAGGGGAATAAAATTACAGTCCTTTAAAAACCACTTAAAAAAAATGAAATTACAAACTGGGGTTTGCATACCTTAGAAAGTCCATATGCTGATGTATTGGAGTAAAAGTAAGACAGATAATGTATTGTAACAGTGGAATTGCTGATAGTGTGTACAGTCCTGTTAAGGAGTATTTTTGCATGAACACCTTAATTTGCACATTTAAGAATAGTTCTGTAAAGTTCTTCTTCTGCTGTTTTTCTCTGCATAAGTCGTAGCCACTTTTGTGGGACTACCTTTTCAGTATCTAGCTTTTCATCTGATGTACTCACAATTCAAAAGAACTGTAGCTTTCATCTCCTGCAGTCAAGATCTAATGCTGGTCAATCATATTATGGAGCTGGAGAGAGAAATTACAAATAACACAAACTCGAGAACCAGCTTTATGCTGTTGTTATCTATTTAGCATTCACTACTTGAGCGGGCAGGATCGGATAGACCCGGATTCTGCAAATCAAAAGAAAAAAGTGCAAATCAAAAGAAAAGTCTCATGTTCTACTTAACAAATACTACATAGAGAATATCCCCCAACAATCCACTTAAATATCACTGGGAGCTAAATTCCTTTCTGTAGAAGATAACAAGCGGATTTTGATGGGGCTCTCCATTCACTGTGGACAGCTGTTTCTCTACCGTGCCTATGCACATCACGAATCTGTCACTGAAAATCATCTTGAGAAATTCTAGTTTGCAGTAAACATTCAACGGTTCACCGCTGAATTTATCTGAATACAATAGTCTTCCTGAGTCACTAATATTACGTGTCTAAATCTCAGCTTAGTGTATGCACAAAAGATTTCCAAGTAGCTTTGTGGGTTGTCAAGCAGCTCAATATTTGCAGTAATTCCAGACTGCTGAAACGCTGAGTGCTTTCTTTGCAAAGGTTCAAGCCTTCAAAACATTTTGTGCCCAGCTCCATACCCAAACAGACGATCTACAGAATATTTTCCAAACAGTATCTATCAGATATCTACAGAGCATCCAGCTCGTAACTGTGTCCAACAGACTGTGATGGGCCACTGTGAAAGCCAGATCACTGTGAGTGACTTTCCACATTAAAAGGCAGACAATATGTCGAGTAGTTCCTTATCCAGTAATCTTGTTCTTGAGGAGCCCTACCAAAGCAGGGCAGGAGGTGGGCACTGCTGGTGGCAGGACAGACCAGGGATGCACTGGTTGAGGCTTTGGTAATTTTTTAGTTGTGCCTCCTCTGGAAGGAATAAAGTGAGTTTTGAGAAAGACCAGGACTAGGGAGATGTAAAGCAGCTCCTGTCCATGTTGAGGCCACCCTGCAAGACGCAGGGCACAGCAGGGAATAGAGATGTGCTCTTTGTCTTTTAGGTCACTCGCCTCCACTCAGATTCATTATTGCAACACCAAAATGAGTTTGTGTAACACTCAGAGCAGACAAGAGACTCAATGGTCTGCGACTCTTGCAAAGGTCAGAGGTTTTTTTCAGTTATAATTATCTGAATAAAACTTGACACTTTACAAAATGTGCAGGGAGTATCATTTTCACTTTTTGTAAGCGGTGAAAGAGCGACGTGTACCGAATGAGCAATTCACGTACCGTCACAGAGATCAGTGACAGACTCGAGAAAAGAACATGGGAATCCTGGCTCAAATTCTCCTCCTGCCAACTGGCAGGCGGCCCTGCTTCCCCCATCGACACTCCTTTCACTGAACAGTGGATTTAGAAAGGTTTTAATGAACCCTCCTGAACACTCTTTAACGTGTCTTCTTAACCCCGCTGTTCCAATGCAAATACAGCAAATCCCCGTTTCGTGGCCACCGCGTATCAAGCTGAAACCGCATCAGCTGTTTGCCACAGGGATGACTCCAAGATAAAAAGCAAACCCACGTTCACTGTTTTTCTTTGCTCAGGGAACCATTTGATATGAATACCTGTTACCTTTAAAAACTGCTCTGATGAGGTTTAGGAGATTAAAGCATCTCTGCTGGCATTAGCCTGGGCAGTTTTTCACAGCATCATAAATCATTGATGTAAAGAAACAAAACCAAAATGCATTTCCTTCCTTTACAGGAGACATGAACCTCGAAGATTATTTTGCGAGAACTGGCTATAAAGGTTCCCTTGAAAAACAAGATTTGGAAACGTTAACTGATATATTCCAGCACCACATCCGTGCTGTTCCCTTTGAAAACCTCAGCATCCACTGCGGGGAGAAAATTACTTTGGAGTTGGAGCACGTTTATAACAAAATTGTGCGGAAGAAGCGGGGTGGCTGGTGCATGGAAAACAACCAGCTGTTGGGTTGGGTCCTGAAATGCCTGGGGTACGACGCCAGCTTTCTGGGAGCCTATGTGTTCAATACACATCAAAATGCCTATGCCACCATCATGACCCATCTCCTTGTGAAGGTCATTATTGATGGCAAAGCCTATATTGTTGATGGAGGCTTTGGTGTATCCTACCAGATGTGGCAACCGATGGAGCTTGTGTCAGGGAAAGACCAGCCCCAGGCTCCTGGTGTCTTTCGCTTCACAGAAAAAAATGACACCTGGTACCTTGAGAAAATGAGACGGAAACAATACATCCCCAATCAAAATTTCTCTAATTCTGATCTTCTGGAGAAGAAAGAGTGAGTTCAGCCTTGAGCCACGGACAGTGGAAGATTTCCGTTTCCAGTGCACGTACCTTCAGACGTCTCCAGATTCCCTCTTTACAAAGAAGTCCATCTGCACCCTCCAGACCACCGATGGCTTTCGAGCGCTGATTGGGTGGACGCTCACTGAGACCACATACAACTACAAGGAAAATATGGATCTAGTGGAATTCGTAACTCTTGAAGATGAAGAGGTGGAAAAAACACTCAAAGAGAAATTCAACATAACCCTAGATAGAAAACTTGTCCCAATTAACATAAAAGGATTTTACACAATTTAGATTACCAGAAAAACCTACAATAATGCTACATATGTACAATACCTTCCACTGTCTGCACAATCACTACTGTAATATTACAGATTCTTTTGCAGGCAATTGAAGGAAAAATACATTAATACCAGATTAATTTCACTCCAGGAAAAATCAGGAATTTAAGACTCTTCTGTCAAGCAGATAGAATTATTTGCTGTGAGATGACTGCAGCTCAATTTTTGGCACAATGTAGGATCTGACTTGAATTTGGTTATAAACCTGGGTAATAAATATGTCTGGGGAATTCTGCAGTGCCTATAGCTCATAAAGAGGAGTATGGATTATTAATTGTGATATGCTGCCAACACATTTTCTATAGTTATTATGGGGAGAAAAGTAATCTGTGAGCATTTAGACAATGAAGTACACATTTAAAACTTCATTTTTCACAAGATCTAACCACTCGCAGCTCATCTCACTTCTCTCCCTTTAATGCAAGTGTAACGCTGTCATCTTTGAAAGGAGCATTAGGAGGCATAATTCTTTCACCATCATCCTTAGACAAAACATAGTACAAAATGAAATTCTCCATCCCTTTTGCCATTACCACAGTGAACTGCCCAAGGTAATTTTTGGTATATACGTATTTTTCCTGTGATGAAGACTGTATCTATTGCAGCATTATTGTGGCTGATGGGCTCTAAGGAGATACCTACAAGCTTTGCTTCTGATAAGTAATCATCCTATAAAGGGTGAATGGTGCTTAAACATCACAACTGGCTTAGATTTACTTCTGCCCCGAAAAGGGGTGGAAATTTTCTCTACTTAGCATTGCAAGTTATTTGTGTAACAAAGGCAGAACAATAAAGCCAACCCCACTATACCCTTCATTCTGCCTTCTTTGTGTATAGCAAATATGGGAGTCCATACAGCTATCCTGAATGAGTAACACAGCACAGGACCTTTAGTGTCACAAGTGAGTTCATTCATCTGTATCGAAGTGAAAAAAAAAAAAAAATCAAGCAGCCAATCAAATCTAAAGGAACCCATTTCTTTAGAATTATTTCACAATCATATTTCCTTGTTTTTAAAAAAAAACTGTTGATCCACCTAAAATGCTTCTCTGCAAAGAGACCAACCAAGGAAACCATTGAGAAAGGGGAAACTTTCCCAAATGCATCAAAAATATAGCAGTAACACTGAAAAACACCCTTTTTCCACAATCCTAAATAATGGTCAAATGTTGATTCCTCCCACTGATGGTCTATCTTTTTGCTGAAGGACATTATCTGATCATAAATCTCACAAATGCTGTAACTGTATATCTGAAAATAAATAAAGGAAAATAAAAACGTAAAGAGTTGCTGTAAAGACAGCCTTCCCCCACAGCTGCATGACTCCTGCGCATACCATTTGCAAAGTTGTTCAATCGTGCTATTGATCTGCTGGCCAACCCTCCCCACCACAACCTTCTTGAACCAAACAGGCCAATACTGAACAAATTTGACAACAGTATTGGAGATTGTAAATTCCTACTGGTTCCTGGAAAAAGAACTTGTAGGCTGAGGAAGAAGACAATCACCAAAGACTCCAGTAGTCACCTCCTCCGCTGGGCTCAGCAGTCAACAGCTCCATGGCTCTTCCCTACTGATCGGCCATGGTGGCAGCTGATGGCCTGGGTGCCACATACTTGCACGAGGAACTGAATGCCAAGCAGGAGGCAATAGGGAACACAATTTTTCTATAAATAATGGAACTAAGGACTTTGTTCTCTAATTTATGTTCATATTATCCTCTCATACTGAGGTCTCATTAAGGGTTTTTACCCCTTTCTAAATGATTGATCAAGCTGAGGTGTTTCCTGAGACCCAAATGAGCTTCAAAACACTCACCACCTCCATTCTAGCTGACAGAAATTCCCATCTACATCCACTCAGGTCACCAAACCATATTTCTCTGTGCAATGAACTACAGTTGTTTTCTGGTGCTGCTGCCTCTTGAGGACAGCCATTAACAGACTGGTTATTTTGCCTCCACGCTTCTCTAGAGATGTTTCTGCTATTGCTCCCAGGTAATTGCTCAGGTTACAGTGTGCAAGGCTTTCTTGGGCAGAAGTCTACGGGACTCATATCCGCATTTTTAACTGTGTCTGCAATAACAGGACTCAACCCAGATACCCCCTTCTACTATTCAGTTCTTACTAAAAATCTACAGGGCTGCTGATGACTGAAGCTTCAACCCTCTCCCTGACTCCATCTGTTGATAACCACTCTCTGAGCACAATTTTTCCTCTCCGTGTGACAATTATAACCAGGTCCTCACTGTGCAACATCAGATCACACAAAGAAATGTCAACACACTTAGCTGAGGAACAGTTTCACAGTTTAACTAAAGCTCCCCAAAAGCTGAAGCAAGCAGGTTATTGAGGGGTGAATGCCAGACTCAGAAAGTCTCAAAGGTTTGAGATGAGAATGGTGTAAAAGCAAACAAAACTTGCTGGGGTTCCATCAGCAAGGCATTATTGTAGAAGGTAGATGCTCTCCCAGACTAAAAAGAAAAGAAACAACCAAGTCCTCAAAGCATCAGCTCTCAGAGAAACTTGCATTCACATGCAGAAGGGAAACACAGGATGGTGACATCCTTCACCACCACGATGCTTTATTAACACTGAGAAAGGTTTAACAAGAGCCTGAGCAATCGTGCAGTTTTAGTTGTTGTCTGTTGTCGAACTGAAGCACAACAAACACCTTAGAACCCCCACCCAGGACTTGTGCAATTCCAAATACAATTTAAAAGTATAGTATTCCAATTAAAAGACTAGACAATTTATTTTTAAGTCTGAATGCTGGCTTGAGTCCCAGAATCCCAGCCCAGCTGCCCATTACACACACACACACAACGCCCAATGGTGGCGACAGCCATTCGTGACTGCAGAATTGTATAATGGAGTGTCTTATTAGAAAACAAGACACATAACAGAAGAAATACAGTTCAAACTCCATGATACTCTGACATCCTGCCCCCTCCCTAAAGAATCAAAGTTTAATCAGCTCATGCATTACTAAAGGGAGGATACAGGATGGCTCACTTCAGTTGGACTCTGGTCCTGGGCATTTTAAGATTCAAAACTAAGCAGAATAGTAGTAAAATGAGAAATATCAGCAAGAAAGATGAAGTTGTTCAATACTTCCGTGTTTTCAACATCAGCAGTAATTACAGAAATAAACACTGTCAGACTGTCAAAGGGAAGGACAAAACTTCAAAGGGAAGGACAAAAAGACTTGTTTAAACTTAACACTGGGAGCTCTCAGAGAACACGAACTACAACGCACCCTTTGTTGGCTTCCATTAAGTACCTCAGTGTAACAGGCACAAACACTTCTGGTGTCTGATAACTCTTTACCCATTAAATTTTGCAGGTAGCCATCTTCTGTAACAAAAATGCTTACTACTTACCCAACTTGCTTTTCTTCTCAAAGAAGAAATGCTTTTCATTTAGAAACATGGGAAAGTTCTACACTTTAGGAAGTTGCACATGAAAATGGATCTGCACTTGAGACTGTGTCAGAGCCAAGAAAGCTTGAATTAATGTAGGTTTGCATTATGAGTATTTCACTGCTACATTTACATCTGTCAAGAGTAGTTCAAGCACAGATTTTATACAGCAGACTGTTTCTTCCTGGCAAGGAAGCTAGAGCCAGACTTAAAATACATATATACATATGTATTTATAAAGTTGGAAATATAGGTAGGTATTTCAGAAGATCCCATCATAAAATGCTTGCTTGTAACTTTGGGCACTCAAAGTGCCTTTAAAAAGTCATGTAGGACTGATTTTTAGTTTTGTCTTGCTGCTCATAATAATGCACTATGAATGGTGCTTTTAAAGGTGCCTTTTATAAATTCCCCCTGAGTAAGAGATTGCGGTAAAAATTAGTAGTTGGTCTTACAGTAACATTTCAATAGCTCACCTAGCCACTAGCTAAACATGAACAGCAGAGCACCCAGATCTGAAGACAATAAGCCAACATCTATTTCTTCACAGTTGGTGTTGGGCACTTTTAGGAAACAGAAGAACCAACCTTCCCCCTCCCAAATTCCAAAATCATAGATTTTCTAGCAAGCTGTTAAGAGTTCACTCATGCCTTTACCCACGCAGCATGCCACTTGCATTTCCAGCTATCCATCAGGAAATGACATGAAATTAAGGACCAACGTACAGCAGAATGCCCTTTAACTACAAAATTACCCCCCACTGGACTGAACTGAACTCTGCAGTGCAAGAGAGCTCTCTGCATAGAGCCTTGACAAAGAAAGACTTCACACAGAGTTCATCTGACCCACTAAGTTACTGAAATCACCCAAAAGCTCCTTTACATGACACCACTGGAACCTTCTTCAATTCACTGTCTCTCAGGGCGTGCAATGGCAGTGACATCTGGCTGCTGGTGGTTCACTAGAACACATTTTACCCCCTAAACTATCCAGCACAGCTGTGCAGAAATTCTCTCTCCATTGAAGAAATGTGTTCAGATAGAGGGCAATCATTTTCCTACTAATAAGCAAGAAAGAATAATGGGATACATTCTGAGTTTTTCTTGTGATGACGAACAATAAATCATTTCTTAGCTCAGGTCACATCTTCTACAGAAAGAAAAATGTCTTGCCATCATTAACTTCTTTTCAGCTAGCAATAATATATGATCAGGTTTTAAGTAATTGAACCAGTAGCATTTAATTAGCTCTGAAAAACTATCTCAGGCCATGAATCACAGACTTTCCACCTGTATAAGGTCCCCTTACTAGGTTAAAAGTATATTTCTCTTTCCATGTGTGATCCATCTTGAATATCTAATGAGGGGTTCTTGATATATGGATTACAGTTCATATATCACACGCAAAATACAGCAGACGCATAGTCTCTTTCTTTATGTAATTGAGTTTCATGTCTTGCTTCACTGAGTTGTTAAAAAAAGAAAAAAAAAGCCTCTTGTGTCCATGACAGAATGGTCACTACTTGTTTCGATTTAACTAATTTGTCTTTCTCCAGAGAGTCAGCATTAAGGATGAGTAACTTTGACATCTAGCTGGGGAAATGAAGTAATAGAAAGAAGTATTTCTTGTTGAAAACCAGGATACAGAGAACTGCTATGATTTTAGACAAGACTGCACTGACATTATTCAGTAAGCCCAGAGCACTGAGTGGCTAGAGGGCATGATGTTTCTGTCCTAACATAACTTCCGACAGCTTCATTGCACGCTAAACAACGTCAGTGCAGTCAAATAATATTTGGGGACATCTGTTGCCAGCACAAAACAGGATCACTTCTTGCATCAGACTGTATTGAGCATCATTTTTCCACATTAAATTAGCTAAACCACAATCATTAACCACCAAAAGATCAGTTTTTATTCAGTTTTCAAATACGTTTCTGAAGCCGTTATTATGCTTTTATGAGAAGACCTAGATAATTATAAGATTGGATTTTTTTTTTGCTGAAAAAGAGACAAGATTAGCAAACTTCTTTTGGAAGACAGAAATTAAGACTCACAATCTGCTCAAGTGTCAAACTGTAAACGTTGCCCAATATTTGGCTTGCTCTCTAAAAAAAAAAAAAAAAAGTTTTACTACAAACCTCTCTGTTTTTAAATAGGCTTTATAAAAATAAAATTCAACAAAATGGATTTTATCTTTCTGTTCATTTCCCATCTTATTTTTAACACAGTAAAAAAAATTAAATATACATATATTTATAGGTTTCTGCTGACTGTTTTTTCAATTTGAAAACAGCAAAGGTTTCCATTTTCATAATAAAAGAAGCAGTGAAAGCTGAACTGCCTTACTGGATTGGACAAACCTTGTCTTTACTCCACACACTTTCAGATGTTATCATAAACTGTAAATAATGTTGCTCTTCATTGCATGTGACACTTGATCTAGTTATGCACAACATTTAAAAAGGCTGATGGGATTAGTGCCCCACATATTAAAAGCTGCTGAGAGAGGAAAGGATGTATGACATCCATTATATACACATCCACTTTGAAAAATGCTTGTCATGTGGATGGTAGAAATTTCAATGAAAACAGACTCAGATTTACAAATCTATCCTTTACATTGAATAGCAAAAACTCCAAACAATCTCCAGTTCATGGTACTATATTTGGTAGATAACATTTCTATTAGCTCCAGTTGTGCAGTTGACATTAATCCTGAGGTTTTAAGAACTTTTTCTTAG
The DNA here is from genome assembly GCF_000700745.2 of Antrostomus carolinensis. Taxonomy (NCBI): domain Eukaryota; kingdom Metazoa; phylum Chordata; class Aves; order Caprimulgiformes; family Caprimulgidae; genus Antrostomus; species Antrostomus carolinensis. The sequence continues at coordinate 23,593 of NW_010311063.1, forward strand.
CTTTTTTGCTAGGTCTTGTGTTACTATTCCCATCCTCATCTTCATCCTGGAGTACACGCTGGTCTCTTTTCCTCAAGAATTTCTTCCCTATTGTTCCCACTAATGTTTCATATCTGTAAAGATAATTAAAAAAATACAGCGTTTGCTAAAATCAGAGAAAACTTCAATGGAGCAAATAATAAATCTAATCAACAATTTAAGTGGTGTAAAAACCCTGTCACCAGAAACTTAAGAAGCACAAGTAGTACATGATCTCATATTACATTATTATTCATTCTGATAGTTCGGGTTTGTTAGCAACCTAGAACAAGGAGGGAATTAGTATGGAAAACCTGGATATCAAAAGGCAGAAAACTCCTGCAAGATATTTTAACCCCAAAAGTAACAGAGATTCCACTGAGTACACACTAGAATTCCTGGAAAATCAGTTCTGTAAAGTACTGTATTTGGGGTCTTTTTTGTTTGTTTTGTTTGTTTGCTTTTTGGGTTTATTTTCTCACACATAATGCAGTAACATATCACATTCCTAGCTAATATTGATTATGTCATAAAATCTAACTTACCTTCTGGCCATTTCTTCATCTGACACATCAGCCTCCATTTTATCATCCACTTCAATTTCTTCTTCCTTCCACTTAGAGTTCATTTGGACCATTAACTTCTGAAAACGAAGTCAGAAATAGCTTAAACACGTAACCCTGACACAATGGCAACTACGCTGAAATTCATTGGTCGGAGGAGTGCATAAAGGGTAAGAATCAAATTTAATAATTATTTGCTGTTTCCAGTCAGGCTAGAGCATACTGTTACAAAAACTCATGAGAAAAAGGCAACATGCCTGCCTGTTGCTAAGCTGAGCTTGGAGTTTGGCTTTGGGAAAAGATGCAACACAGAGACAGGGTTTTCAGTGAATTGTACTATTCAAACATCCTCAATGGCATGTGAGACTTCTTCAGGAGACCAGAGAATTGGATCATAATTTATTTTTCATTGTGATGTTAGCATGTAGTCCTTAAAATGGCTTTGCTAAGAAGGAAAAACATCTGTAACGACTTACAATAAACTACTAGTAAAAACCATGGAGCAATAAGATGCCAAGGTATAGTGAGAGCAAGTTCAAAATAACTAAAAGAATCCCCTAGTAAATCACCTTGCATAGCCTTTTGCATACCTCAGCCTTTACACCTTCATCCTCCCGCTTCAGTTCAGTGCTAACGTTTTTATTTTTATCTCAGTGTAGGTCTATCAGCATGACTCATGTCAGAAAGGAATTGAAGACTCTTTTGCCCAAAATTTTTACTTTGGAACTTTAAGCCCTTACTTACACAAGTAAGTGTTGAACAAATAGGGTTGAATGTTTGTAGGACTGGACTCTAAATTAAATGGCAGGATGAAAAGTCAGCTATTATTTTCATGAGCAGCATGTGAGACAGTTTCCTCACTTCAGGGAGGGAAAATCTGCAGGAGTCATGTAATTACTGACCATCAACACAAGGAGATAAAAAGCTTCTATTTACCAGATGCTGCACTGATCAACATTTTAGTTTAAATCAGAGATTTCCTGTACATGAGAGGATTTATGGAAAGGGCTGCGAAGGCCAAACAGCATGCAGTGTGAACACTCAAATCCCCATTCCCAAGTGCTTCAATCCTATTCCAAAACCACTTCAAAACAGAACATTTAAACAGTACCTCAACTTCTGGATTGAATCCTTTGAAGGACATTCTGCCATACAGTAGATCCTCACATGGCATAAAGCTCCTCTCTTCTATTATAAAGCTCCTGCACGAAACCACAAATCCAGTATTTCTCAAATGATGCACTTTAAAATAATCAAATTAAACAAATGCAAAAAGCATTTGCTGTCTCCCCCCCCATACAAGTAAACAAAACCACAGTGTATTTTAAACCATCAACTACTTTCTGAAGCTTAATTGCTCTGATAAATCTTTCAACACAAGGAGCTTGGAGTACTAAGGAATACTTTTTGCCAGTAAAGCTGTGACAGTTCCACAAGCAAAATTAACTCTCCTGACAAAAAGCACTCTTTGCTGGTATGATTCCACCTACATCAATGCTTTTGCCAGAATAAAAATACCACATAAATATCACTCTCCAGGTGGCATTACTATACCAGCAAAAGCTTCTAATTAATTTTGCATTGTGATGTTAGACCTGGTATTAGTTGAGTCTGTCAGGACATAAAACACCCTGTAATTCTCTGTTCAGCAGAGGAAGATTTCCCTTTTCTTCCTCCTTTTTTCCTCATTTAATGAGCATGGAGCGAGAAAAGAAACATGACCCTGAGGTGTTCATAATGCATGCATTAGATAAAAGTATTTCCGTGAATTGTTCCATCCTTCTTTTCCTCACACACATATGCACCTCTTCCCTCATCCTCTTCATCTCCCACGTAAAACAAACTCCTATGATCACAAGAAGTTAGGCTGAAGAGATCAAGTTCATTCTCCTACCTCAAGGTAGGACCAGTTAAACCTGTACCATGAACAGCAGAGGCCCATCTAACCTGTCCTCAAAGACTTCCAGTGATGAAGAATCCAGTGTCTCCTTAGGCAGTCTATTCCAGTGCTTCAAAAGCCTCATTGTCAGAAAAATTCTCCTAATGTCCAGCTTGAACCCTCCTTGCTGCAACTGAAGCTTAAATACCTTTTTGTCATATCCACCAACAGTAATGGAAAATAGTTTATCAATTATCTTATTCAACTACAGTTAATTCCCTGGATCCCAGCTTTTAAAAAATTATGTATTTTCTCCCTCAAAGGTATTTTTGACCTCTTTCGAAAGGACAAAAATCAAGTAATTTTAAAAGTAGTTCTCTTGCTATTTAAAGTATCTTTCTAAACAGCAGGAAAAAATTTTTTCCTTATTAGCTAAGCCTGCCTTTATTTTTGCCATTATCTCTACTATTTCAAAAACAGGATTTGAAGTGTGCTGGACTCAAGAAGACAGAATTGTCCTGAATGGACCTAGCCATGTGACCTGAGCTGAACACAAAGTTACTACCACAAAGATTCAAACTTATTTTTTTTCAAATGAAAGGAAAAAGCAACAGTGAATGAATTGGTCCCTGCCTGAAAGAAACTAATTACATGCACCTAGAAGAAACTGTGAGTGAAAGAAAACAACACACACAAGAAATGAAAGTAGGTCAAACTGCACTAGGCAACCTTGAGAATGTCCCTGAAAATAAATTATAAAAAAGCTGTAATGCCAGTCTGTCTCTATTTTTGCTTCTGTTAATTTCATATTAATAATAGTTCTCTTATAGGAAAAAATATGTATATTCTATTCCCACGCCACAACAATCCAATGATTATAAAAAGTACAAAAAGCTACAAGCTTACTCTTTCTCCTTTAGATCTGGTAAATCAAGATACCAGTGTTCTTCACTAATTATCTTCTTTTCTTCTTCTTCTAGTTGTTTTTTAGTTTGTGAATCCAAACCTCTTTGCATGAACTAAAAAGACAGACACATAAACACACAGCTTCAGTATTTTGCATCATAAGTAGGTTCTGAGCATGCAATAATAACATGAGGACAGTTATCCATTACACACTATTTAACAGCTCGTAAAAAGTAAAAGCTTTTCGTGATTTTTCTCTGGGTTTGGTCTAAGTTTGGGCAAACAGGCAATGGAAAAGTAAACAACTGCTGAACACAGCTATTGTCTGGAAGTGGACACTCAGTCACACCTGCACTTCACAAAAAGAAACAGACCCTTCCTGGTTAGCTTTGATAGATCCGAATTGTTACAACTCCATAACTTTTCGAAGATTTTTCTGATGTTTCAGCAAAGGCTGGAAAGAACATAATAGTGTCAAAAGTTATTGCTGCTTATCAGAAACCAACACCACCCATACAAACAGCATTGCAGCCCAGAGCTAGAGGCAGGTCATACCAGGTTGGCCATTGTTTAAAACACCTATACTTCCAAACAACCTCTTTGTTTTCCTCAGATTTCATTTAATGAACTGGCTTGTGTTTCATAGAATATCGGGTTGGAAGGGACCTCAAGGATCATCTGGTCCAACCTTTCTTGGCAAAAGCACAGCAAAAGCAGCATCTAGACAAGATGGCCCAGCACCCTGTCCAGCTGCATCTTAAAAATGTCCAATGTTGGGCAAAAGTGTCCACTGTTTGTAGCCCTGAAGGCTGGAACCTTCGTTTGGGAGTGGAAAAAAAAAGTAATTAAGGCCATGAAAAGAAGTCTTTTTTTATCCAGCTGTGCCAGAGGAAGATGTTACCAGCTTTTAACTTCTCATTGATGACCCACCAAAATATCAGTCAAGTAGTATGTGTAAGCACCTGCTAACTCACTGTAGGAACAGTCTGCCAAGTTAGTTGAGATCAATAATTCAGTTTAGGGGAAAGCTGCTATTTTTGCCTAATATAAGGACATTCTTGTAAATGGCTTACTTGGTGATAACCTTTGGCAGAGGATGGGAACAGGCAGACAGGAATGGTAATCTCTCTCACAGCTGGGAATAAAAGAGGACATCTGTCATGGCCTATGAAAAATGGCTAAGTGCAAAACTACAGACCTGATATATGTGAAACATCCCTTTTATTTCCATTCGTCTCAAGTCAGGTGTCTGAATTGAGTGGCAATTTAAGTATCAACAATATTAACCAAACATGCTGGAAAAAAACGCCGAACTCTTCACAACCTTACAGTAGTAATCCTTATATTCTCACACCCCTAGGAGCTGGGACCTCCCTCATGGTCTACAGAAAGTGTTTGAATAACTGTATCTCTCAGATACATTTATACCAATGGAACTCCCAGCTACAGACAAGTCTACCAGCACAGTTTATACACACCCCTGTACAAAAATTGCTTTGTGGCTATCAAAGCATACTTGTATGTGCAACACTACAGAGGAATTTAGTATCAATTGATGTGATCTCTCATTTAATGCAGCAAAATTTTTGTGTTTAGATAAGCCCACAGTCTGACAAGTAACATGCCAGTGGCGTGCATCTGTCTCTTGAACACTAGCAGACGTGGACATTGTTTAGGTCCCAGCTAAAACGGGCTTGGTTGAGCATAACACCCAAGAAGGCATCACAAAACACTGCCCTCCCACAAAAAAAAAAAAGCATTACTGAGTTTACTTAAAATATATAGGTAATATAGATGTGTAATACACATTATATTCACCCCTAAACCTTTTCAGTCTTTAAAAAATGCTCAAGCAAAAAAACCCCCCAAAAAACTCTGAAGTAAAAGCCAATATAGTGTTAGTTGTCTCATTCTCCATTTATATTTCTATTTGCATCCACTTGTACAAGATCTTTAATGAAAGAAAAATTGACTTTTCTTTTCTGAGTCGATCCAAAATACATCAAAGCTTTCAAATTAAAATTACAGTATCTTCTTGAGGAAAATAAGGGAATCTATCATGTGGAAAACCATATTGTTCAAGGGAATTGGTTAGTCAGTCAGAAAGATCAACAGGAGAAATTCTGCTACAAGCGTCCAATTAAATAATCATTTCACACTACATTTTAAAGATTATGTTCCTAAAGATTTCTACAGGAATAACTAGATAAGAAATACATGATCACATTTATGTAAAATGTAAACACACATGGACAAATTAAAAATATAGCCCTTGTGGTAGACACAGAGTATGTAAGTCATAACTGGGTGGTTATTTGGATTTTCCCCAAGCAATGGGACGTGGATCAAATGGTGCCAAGATCTAAAAGCATCAGACATCCTTCGACATCAAGAGGTGAGCACATGTGGTCTGGTACTTAGCACAAAGGGTCTTCACAATGCGAGCACTGACCATATGTCTGTCACCTTTGCGTGATACTTCACCAGCCTGTTGAACCATGGAAATACATCTTACCAGTACCTGTGGAAACAGCTGCTAATGTACTAATTAAAACATTTGTAAACAAGAAGATCTGCTGAAGGAAAATGCTAAATACAAGGTCTGTGTATAACCTTTTCAAAACCTATTCATCTCTTCAAAGCTGGTTACTACTGCCCAGACTGTAAACCTGCAAATGTCACAGCAGCGCATTCACAGGCTGGTTCTCCACAGCTTTCCAGGAAGAAAAACTAAAAACTGACAAAATTTGAAATATCCAGGGGGTTAATAAACTGGCAAAAATCAGGAGCAGAAATTTCACTTTAAAGGAGAGTATTACATAAAAATCTGAAAAAAATAATTATGTTGCAATCCAGGTTGAATCTTACTCTGTCATACACTGCTGGCTAAGCAAGCTCAACATCTACTCCCTTTTGAGAGCAAGGCAAGATGTGTTCTGTTCCCTCTGTGCATGAGTTTTAGTCTTTCATTAGCAGCATCTGTTAACTGGGGTAAATATTCCACCATCTCACTGCAGAAGAGTAAGTACACTTTACATGGTAGACTGAAGTCAGCTAAATTCCTTTCAGCCAGTGTCTGAAATACAGTCCCATATAAATATGTGGGGAAAAAAAAATGGTTAAATAAAACATCACAAGCAGGAAGTCACAAAGACCCCATCATATTCAGTTATAAAAATCTAATAGATATTAACAGTTTGTTGGTTTTTGTTTTTTTTTTTAATTAATAGCAACTCAACTTTTACTGGTTGTTTTCCAGCAATAAAGAACCATCAGTCATAGGAAAATGTACTCTACTGAATTAGGTGGTGTAGTACATGACGTGAGGCAGAATCCATTAGACAACAAGCAGGGACTAATTTCACATTGGACTTGACAGGAGATTCACAATTCCAAGGGTAACAGGCACATCATGATGTTACTCACAGCCCTTGCATGTATGAGTTGGGAAAGGTGGTTAATGCTGCCATTCAAGTTGAGTATTTTATTAGGTACCAATGTAAACCAAAAAAATGGGCACAAGAAAAAGAAAACCCATAACTTTGGGGTTTTTTTGTTTGTTTGTTTTTTCCCCAAGATTAAAAGCCCCTCCAAGTAAGGCAACATCAATATTTGAATTTAAACGTTTGTGTGTGGTAGAGGAAGAATTCTTATTATTTTTATTCAACTTAACTTCAGAGAAACCAGGTGGAACAAAGACTCCCAAATGGTGCCCAGAAGTTTGCTCTTGCTGGGGTGAGACTCTTCCTGCAACCATGAAGTTGGTTTCCTGGCTCCAACCCTCCAGCACCCTCCAGTTTATAACACCGACACCTCTCGCCAGCCCTGAGGCAGCCCTGTGCTGGGTGACCGCTCTCTGAAATCGCCTCTTGCCGGCGCAGTTGGAAGGGATCAGCCCAGAAGGCTGCGGGGCTGGGTGGAAGGGCGAGCGAAGGTGCAGATAACTAGCTGTGTGTTTTAAAACGTGCGTTACGGGCGGTAGGACACACGACTGCCCCTCTGTCAGCCCAGGGCAGGCGCTGCGTGGCCAGGGAAATGCCCCAAACCAGGGAAGGGGCTCCCGAGGTGGCCAGGCTTATACCCCGGAGACCCCCGCA